>NW_006203794.1:391880-424752 GCF_000334495.1 Tupaia belangeri chinensis
TAATTAATAACCTCCCAACAAAGAAAAGCCCAGGTCCAGATGACTTCACTTCTGAATTCTATAAAACTTTTAAGGAAGAGATAACCCCTATCCTACTAAAATTATTTCTAAAGATTCAAAAGGAAGGAAACTTTCCAAATTCATTTTATGAAGCAAGGAAAACGATAAACCAATATCATTGATGAATATAGATGCAAAAATTCTCAAGAAGATACTTGCAAATTGTATCCAACAACATATAACAAAGATCATTCATTACGACCAGGTAGGCTTTTATACCAGGGATGCAAGGGTGGTTCAATATATGCAAGACCATAAATGTAATACACCACATTAACAGAAAGAAAGATAAAAACCATATGATCATCTCAATTGATGCGGAGAAAGCGTTTGATAAAATACAACATCCTTTTATGATTAAGACTCTCAGTAAGATTGGTATAGAAGGGTCATTTCTGAACACAATAAAAGCAATCTATGAAAAACCTACAGCTAATATTATACTGAATGGGGAAAAGCTGAAAGCTTTTCCTCTGAAAACAGGTACTAGGCAAGGCTGCCCACTTTCTCCACTGCTCTTTAATATAGTACTGGAAGTCTTAGCTATTGCAATCAGAGAAGAGAACAGTATTAAAGGCATTCGAATAGGCAAAGAAGAGTTGAAAATATCTTTATTTGCAGATGACATGATGGTATACTTAGAAGACCCAAAGGTATCCATGAAAAAACTGCTTGAAGTAATAAGTGAATACAGTAAGGTGGCAGGATACAAAATCAATATCCAAAAATCTATAGCATTTCTATTTATGAACAACAAGTTGAATGAAGCAGAGCTGAAGAAAGGAATCCCTTTCACCATAGCCACAAGATGTATAAGATATCTAGGGATAAACCTAACTAAGAAAGTCAAAGACCTTTATAAAGAAAACTACGAGAATCTTAAAAAAGACATTGAAAGTGACATAAAAAAGTGGAAGGACATCCCATGCTCCTGGATTGGTAGAATTAACATAATCAAAATGGCAATTCTACCCAAATTAATCTACATGTTTAATGCAATTCCAATCAAAATACCAGAGATATTCTTCAGAGATCTAGAAAAGACAATTATAGAATTTGTCTGGAACCATAAAAGACCTCGTATTGCAAAAGCAATCCTGCGTAAGAAGAATGGAGTAGGAGGCATATCACTCCCTGATCCCAAGATATACTATAAAGCTGTGGTCATCAAAACAGCATGGTATTGGCATAAAAACAGACATGTGGACCAATGGAAGAGAATAGAGACCCCAGAAATAACTCCCAAAGCTTATAGCCAACTGATCTTTGACAAAGGATATCAGTCAATCCATTGGGAAAAGGAAAACCTCTTTAGTAAATGGTGCTGGAAAAACTGGGTATCCACCTGCAGAAAGATGAAACTGAACCCCCATCTTTCACCATTAACAACAGTCAACTCAAAATGGATCAAAGATCTGAACCTAAGACCTCAGACAATAAAACTACTTGTGGAAAATGCTGGGGAAACTCTGGGAGACATTGGAGTAGGCAAAGACTTCTTAAATAAGACTCCCAAAGCACAGGCAATAATCCCTAAAATAGACAAGTGGGACTATATTAGACTAAGAAGTTTCTGCACAGCAAAGGACACAGTAACAAGTGTGAACCGACAACCCTCAGAATGGGAAAATATTTTTGTTAAATATGCCTCAGACAAGGGACTGATAACGAGAATACATAGGGAACTCAAGTGCCTTATGCGAAAAAAAATGATTAACCCGATTAAAAGATGGGAAAGTGAGCTGAACAAAAGTCTCTCTAAGGAAGACATACGAACAGCCAAAAAGCATATGAGGAAATGCTCGACATCCCTCATCATAAGGGAAATGCAGATAAAAACCACAATGAGATACCACCTAACCCCTGTCAGAATGGCAAAGATTAAGAATATAAAAAGTGATAAGTGTTGGCGGGGATGTGGTGAAAAGGGAACCCTCCTACACTGTTGGTGGGAATGTAAACTAGTTCAACCACTGTGGAGAACAATATGGAGGTTCCTCAAAGATCTACAAATAGAACTACCATTTGATCCAGCAATCCCACTTCTGGGTATTTACCCAAAAGACAGGAGAACGCTCAGTCAGAAAAGTGCTTGCACATCCATGTTTATTGCAGCATTATTCACAATTGCCAAGGCAAGACCTTAGTGAGAAGCAGATACGGCTTATTACCTGTTGATGATGACATGTATAGTATTCTCAACTGGATTGGTCTGAGAAGTATTTCATGATGGGTAAAGTCTTTTTACAAGCAAAATGAGAAATAGTGATTGACTGTTTTAAAAAATAATTAGAATAATAATAATAATAATAATTGGGAAAATCATAGAAAAGATATTGAATGTTGAAGCGGGGAGATTAATGTCTCTATATTGACTGACATGCATGGCATTCCCTTTTGAAAAAGCAATGTAATACACTGTAAAATTATATGTAATCCAATGTAATATAAAGAAGATTATGATGATAATAAAAATAAAAATTAAAAAAAAGGAAGGATCTATTTTTTTCTCCTTCACATAAAAGTACCATAAGAACTAGGGAAGCCATGAGAACCAGCAGTTAGCATAATGGCTTTGTCGCTGGACTCCCACATAGTCGACCGCGGTTCGCGTCCCGGACCTGGTGGCTTCAACATCACACCGGGCGCATGTGCATGCATGCCCAAGATCCCGAGAGGAGAATGGAGGAGAAGAGATTGTGGCGCGACCATCCCCCCGGGGGTGATTTCTCGCTTTCTGTCTCTATGTCTCTCTCTGTCTGTCTGGTGAACGCAAGCACCGTATAGTGAAAATCACCCCCCCCAATTAAAAAAAAGAACTACAGAAGCCTTGAGAATCTACAAGAGGATGTGTCCATGAGGAGGCTTATTAAGTCTTTTAATTCATCACTAAATATATCAATTAAATATAGTCTTATTGCTCAGACTAAGGGATCTCTTTAATTAATACTGTATAACTTTCTACCAGTATTAATGGCTCCTCTATAACAAGAAAAATGCTATTTACTCTAATAATTCATTCTCACAAAAATAAGGAGTGGACTCCTACAATCATGTCCAGGGTTAATAGCCTTATCTTTAATAGTATATTTTATCGAAGGTAGAAACCACAGAGATCAGTTCATAGAATGAACTGGGACACTCAGGCTCATTCTTCTTTTTCCTTTCTTCCTTCTTTCCTTCCTTCCTTTCTTCTTTCCTTCTCTTTCTCCCCTTTGTAGGGCGTGTTCTATTTATGTTGGAGCATACATGCATGTTTTTTGTTTTTTGGAGAGATTTTCACTGTAGGGCGTGTGCGCTAGCCAGACAGACAGAGAGAGACATAGAGACAGAAAGCGAGAAATCACCCCCCAGGGGGGATGGTCACGCCGCAATCCCTTCTCCTCCATTCTCCTCTCGGGATCTTGGGCACGCACGCACACGTGCCCGGTGTGAGTTTTAAGCCCCCGGGTCCGGGACACAAACCGCGGTCGACTACGTGGGAGTCCAGCGACATAGCCATTACACTAACTGCTGGTTCCCCATACATGCATGTTTGAAAGGAAGAGAAAGTGAGAAGCACCCTGGACAGAGCCTCACCACCCTTTCCCCAGCCCTCCAGGTGCTGAGGATCTGGGATGCCTGCGATTTCACCTGTTCTGTTTTCAGGTCTTTCTGGGGAAATCTCAGACCTCTCATGGGACTTCCAGCATCACAGTTCAGTACCCTACAGACTACACCACACAGGTCAGAATTCATTCTTCCTTCCTTCTCTTCCTTTTTCAAATTATTTGGATTTGGGATTACTAGAACAAGGTAAATGATAGATGCTGTTACGTTAGGAAAATTATAAAGAGCCATTTGCTAATACTTGCATTGAAAAGCTAAAAAAAATTATTGTACTGAATTAGAATTAGAAAAGGAAGATGCCTAATGAGAACCATGCAGCCATAGAGACAGAAAATTGAAAGCTTGCCTTAGAAAGTGTTACATTTCTGGGACCAGCAGATAGTGTAATGGTTATGTCGCTGGACTCCCATGTAGTTAACTGTGGTTCGAGTCCCGGACCCTGTAGCTTAAACTCATACTGGATGTGTGTGTGCCCAAGATTCCGAGAGGATAATGTAGGAGAAGGATTGCGGCATGGCCATAGTCCCTGGAGGAGGGGGGTAATTTCTCTCTTTCTGTCTGTCTCTCTCTGTCTTTCTAGTGAGCACACACACCCTAAAGAAAAAAAAAAAAGGTGTTACATTTCCCTTTTATTTACAACTTTGAAATTTCTTTCTACCTTTTTGGTTATATGTTATGGTAGCCAAATTTGGGGGGAAGTGGGAGAAAATGAGTAAATCTACACATTGTTTAAAGCACATGCCTTAAATTGAGTTCTACTTGTCATAATTAGTCAGTGCCTAGTACAGGACGAAAGTATTGAAGGCAGAGACAGACTTAGTGAAGAAGCTGATGAACACTGTGATGAAAACAATAAAGATGAATTTTTGAATCCATTGAACAGTCATTCCAGAAGCTATGGAAAATGATCTGAAAATACAAAAATAAAGAACTTTAGGTTTGATAGAGGAGCATTTTAGTCACATTATTTCATTATAAATATAATTTCTCCATGAAAATAATAAGCTCAAAGTACTTAGTGTACATTTTGACTTAGTAAATATTTGCTACATAGTAATACTATCAGTTTCCACCACTACTCTCACTTTTATGACAGAGTAATTTTTCTCAATTCGATTAGAGCATTTTGGATGAAATGTTGTAGTTCTAATTGTTAAATACTGAGTTAAAAAAATAAAAAATAAAACAGTGTGTTTTCTGTTGTAGAGGAAGAAATAAATGGCTTTAGATGCTGGCAGATTATAGTGTATATCTATATGAAAATTCTCCAGACTTTGAAAATATCTAATACTTCCAAACATTTTGAAAAAGAGTAACACATTCATTGATTATCAGTAGTCATGCATAGATTTCAGTGAAGCAAGAAGAAACTACTGGGCCATCAGAAAAGTAATGATACATTTTTGCATAGGAAAACATGAAAAAATACATCACGACTTTTCCAACGACCCAACATTTTTAAAAAGAAAAAGGAAATATTCAAAGGCTCCATATATTACAGACATTCTATTGGGTTCAAAATGACTAATACACAGTCCGTGCTGGTTCATACATTCAAAAATGTGAGAAAATCCTCCACGTACATTGGTCTCTACAATTTATTTTGAAAAATATTATTGAGGAAGGCTCATGAGGCTTGAGAATGCATAGGAAAGAGCATCTAACCAAATATGAGATCATTTTTTGAAGACTTTATTGAAAAATCAATGCATAAATGACTTCTAAATTCATAGATAAGAGATAAGTGGCAAAGGAAGTATGTAGAAATAATAACAACATATAACAATAATAATGTAAAGTAATGTAATATGCTAACATTAATAGAATAGAAAGTAATGATACCAGTACCACTCTTTGTAGTAGGAAGGTGGGAGTATTCAAAATGAAGGACTCAGGTTTAGCCAAGGATGTGGGAGTGGGGAGGTAGCAATGCATGAATCTCTCAGTAGAATCTAGAAGTCAAATTGCTACTGGCAAACTAAGTCCTGCTGCTGCTTCTCTCTGTCAATGAAACGAGGCAGAGACTTTATTTCTTTGAACAGCTTACAGGGAGACAGCGAGCACCACTGAACTGCCTCAAGGAGCTCAGCATGTATGTGCTCAGTATTTATAGATACCATTGGGTTGCCAGAAGAGTCATGATGCAGTTTTGCATTAAAAAAATGGAAAAAAAGTCATAATTTTTCTGACAACACAGTAGATACAAGCATGTACAAATCATTCCTCAGTACAAAGTCAATTGCTTTTCTTTGAGCAAGTATCCTGTTTCCTGTTTTTCTTCAAATTCCCATTCCTGGTTTCTCACCTGATCTTTTTTTAATCAGACCGACCTCCCCATGACTCAGCACTGGGTCAGATTGTTCTTGTTAGAAGCCTTTCTTAATTGCAAAATGGCTGTCGTCCTGCTTAACCGCAAACTGATCTGTGTCAAGATGAAAGCAATCTATAACAACAGATGAATGACTAGTAAAGAGCATAGAAAAAGATTCTGGAATGTCTTGGAAATAAAAAGAGAGTAACATATTATGATAGGAAGTCTGAAGCCAAGAACTAGGAATAAGAAAAAAGTATTATTTACCAAAATATGAGATGTATTTTTCATAGTTCAAGATAGGATTTAAACAGAGAAACATTAAAGAAATACTGTGTAAGCAATTCACACTGTATTTTTAAAGTGTATCTAGTAAAACTAACCAGAGAATTTATGAATATCTTTGTCTTGGAAGATAGTAAAGGAGGTAGATTCTATGACTTACAAGCATGCAATCCTATAAATCTTTCAATGTTCAATAACTGAAGTAACCACTCTAAACATTTGGTATAAATTATAAATATTAGTAAGAATTCTCATGTACATGAATTAAATCCTCCAATATAAATTGGTCTGTTATTTTCAAAGGGGCTAAAATGTTACTTCTATATGATAACTGCTTAGTGAACAAAATTTGTTTCAATGTGCAGAGTATAAATTGGTACTAAAATATATATGAGTTATGTCCCTTTCCCTTCTCTCCTCCCACTTTTGAAAACATACTATATTAGTGATTTATGAAAATATTTGCTGTAGGGTGCATGTATTGCCAGAGAGAGAGAAAGAGAGAGAGAAAATGAGAAGGCATTCCCCAAGGCAGATGGCCCACTGCAATTGCTTCTCTTTTATTCTCCTTTCTGGATCCTGGGCACACACGTGTATATGCCTGGCATGTTTTCCAAGCAGTCAGGTCCAGGACTTGAACCACACAGTTTGCCCTGTGAGATCCAGCCTCCTTAAACACCACACCATTGGATGAACATAATGATTCTTTTTTTTTTATTTTGAGAAGTTTTTTTGCTAAAGGGCACATGCGCTCGCCAGAAAGACAGAGAGATAGAAAGCGAGAAATCACACCCCAGGGAGGATGGCCATGCCGCAATCCCTTCTCCCCCATTCTCCTCTCAGGATCTTGGGCACTCACGCACATGCTCCTGGCATGAGTTTAAGCCACCAGGTCTGAGACTCGAACCACGGTCGACTACGTGGGAGTCCAGTGACATAGCCATTATTCTAATTCCTGGTCCCAATAATGATTAATTTTTTAAAATAGGTAAATATTAGTAAATATTAGTGACTGTGAAAAAAAGTTCCAAATATTTGTTTGTTGTGTTTATTGATGACTTTATAATACCTAGAACTCTGATATTCAATAAATATTTTCTGAATGAGTGAACATATTGAGTCACCTGAAAAGTCATTATTTTTCTGTTTTTCTATGCAAAAATGCATCATGACTTTTCTGGTGATCCAGTAATTAGGTTTATAAGACCTAGATTCAAAACAAAACAAAACAAAACTATGTAATTGTCTTCTAGAGTTTTGAAATTTTTAGCTTCTAATGAAAACAATTACATGAATATGATGAAAACAAATGAAAATTGTATTGACTTGGTAATAAACATGATCTTTTTCTGTTATTGTCTTTATTTAAATTTGGCCACACATTATAAATCAGTCATATAATCTGAAACACCACTGAAAAGCACAGCTGACTGAGTTAAACTTAATGTATTCTTAAAGCAAAGCAAAAGATTTTAATTGTCCTAAAAACAATATGTTACATATCAAAGGAAGACATTGTAAATGTTAAGGTAGCTATTTTGTAAAATTTAATTGCAAATGTAAGGCTATTGAGATCCTTCTTAGGGTCTTTAATAAACCTGCTTCAAAACCATCATCATCTAAAAAAGCAGTATCATTGATGAAGTAGTTCCTCGTTTTGATACTAGAGATACATTCAGGAAACTAAGTTGTCCAGAATAATATAAAACAAAAACAGTTTCTTGCCAACGGACACATCCATATACATAATCCCTCCTCCTATTACTGCTAAATACCCAAACTGCCTTTCACAGTACTTTTGAAATATAGTACAACTTAATGACTATGTCCTGGTCAATGGAGAGATAGTTGATGGGTTGAGTACCAGAGTCCCCACCTCTCATCCCTGGCTATGGAGCTTTTAGAGGCTTAACTCTGAGCATGTGGTGTCAATGGAATCCACTTGCATCACAGAGTCACCTGCAGAAAGCTTCCAAAAATCTCAATGTTAGACTTTGTACACAAAAGAAATCATTGTTAAGTCAATAAGGAATAGACAGCCTACCTTGAATAACATGCACCGTATGTTGTAAGATTTCACTGTCAAATGTCTATTACTGAATTTTTTAACAAAATATCTAAAATCAAGTCTAAAAAATATGTGTAGAATTTTCTCAATCTCACAATATAGGGTTCATGTTATATTCATATAGCTAACCTTCATCTATCCCAATGACTACTTTTTAAGAAGAGAATAAACTTCTGATTATTATTTTTCTCACCAAGTATTCTAAATACATTATAAAAGTGAACTAATTTACAAAATGTTATTAAAATAACCAGAATGAAAAATATTACCAGCAAGTTTTTTTCTGGCAATGATCAGTTATGAGTCTGCTTATCAATTTGGAATTCATATAGGTATATACCATGCAACCATATTTAAACTTATGTATCTGTATCCACACGTTCCAGCATTTATAATGAACACAATAATTTAACAGATATTTCTGTGCCTATTGTATTTAATATTTTGCTTGGAGTTAGGTACAGTATGGTGAAATAAATAGGCAGGTTCTAACTTGCATTGAGTTTACAGAACATGGAAAATAGAGGAAATTAAAAAAATAAGGTCATAGGTGTAAAATTATATACTGCGAAAGTGTTATGAAGGAAATGCAGAGGGAAGTATGAGAGAACACAGCACGGTCACTCAGTCTAACCTAGGATGAGCAGAGAGTGTTTCCTTCAGAAAATGACATCTGAACTGAGCTGTAAATGCTGAGCAAAAATTATCTGAACTAAGAGAAGAGCGGCAAAAGTATTTTATGCAGAGGAAAAAAAGTCCAAGAGCACTAGGAAAAGCAAAGCAAAACAAAACTTAATCCCAGGAAAATAGGAAGTATGTGGGAAAATGTCTGAAATAAAACTGTGCAACAGGTTGGGATTGGAACCAGAAGGAACTTACTGACCTTGCTGGAGATTCTGTTGCACATACTAAGGCAAATAAATACAATCATATCTTCAATGTGGAAATATAAAATGTAGTTTTGCTCACAATTTGAAGAAGAAAAGCTGGTTCAGGAGACATCTGTAGTAAATTAGGTAAGTGATATTTGTAGCTTGGGCTAGGGGGTTGGGAATGGAGAGAAGCAAATGAATCTCACAAACATGTAAGCTGGGTAGCCTGAATGCATGCTGACATCAATATGCTTCCTAGGCTGTCGATTGCCTCTCCTGAGGACACCACTCCCTCTTACAGCATATCTGCATGAAGGTATACTCCCTCACGTGTATTCAGAAGGACAATAAATGACAGGACAAGAATAAGACAGAATTTGCCAGTGAATTGTCATCTATTTGGAGTTTCAATTCAAAATTCTGTTTGGGATCTAGGAAACATTCAGATTAATGCTCGAATTTTTAACATTCGTTATTTCACTTCTGTCAACATATATTCTCTTTCTTAACTTCTTCCACAGGTGACACAAAATCAATCAATGTCACTTATTTATGTGTGTGTGTATGTGTGTGTGTGTATGTATGTATGTGTGTATGTGTGTGTGTGTGTATATACATATGTATATAAATAATCAGTTATTCAATTAGGTTCTTGGCAAGAAATTGAGAACATCAATTCATGAGGAAAGACTCCTTTTGTAAGGGCAAGCACGGATCACAGATAACCCTGGAGTTGAAGAACAGCTTTGATTTTAAGTAAAATTTGTGAGGCCTTAGCTTTCTGGTCAACCTTACACTGCTCTGTAACACTCTATTTCTTCTTCTCTGTCTCAAATATCTCGTCTTTCTGGTTTCCAGTCTTCTGCAGCTTCTTTTTCCTGAAGTGAGCATCGGTAAGTGGCTTGTGATTTTTTTTTTTTTTTTGACTGTGCTAATATCAATTTTCTTGAAGGTGGCACTGACAAATTTCTGGTTTGTCACTTATAGGGCAGAACCTCTTGTGTGCTTTGCTGTCCTTTGTGAGTGTTCAATAATCTGTTCTTTATTCTGTATTGTCATTGAGGTTTTAGGATTGTACTTTGTTGAGGTGAAGTTTATTCCATTACTGAGGAACAGAACACTTGTTGCAGTGTTGGATTATCTCAGATCTTTCTGCGAGTTTTTCCTCCTTAACTCTGAAGTTTGGATCTTAAATGAGAAACTAAAACACTTGCTTCTATACTCCTAAATAATTTTCTTTCTTTGTGTTACTTACCCATCTCACCCACAAATCATACTCACCATTTGTATCTTATAAATTTCTCCTATTGTGGGGGCCAGCAGGTGGTGTATTGTTAAGGTGCTGGAGTTTTTTTCTGGCAATGATCAGTTATGAGTCTGCTTACCTATTTGGAATTCATATAGGTATATAACATGCAAGCATATTTAAACTTGTGTATCTGTATCCACATGTTCCTTCATTTATATATTTACACAATAATTTAACAGATATTTCTGTGCCTATTGTATTTAATATTTTGCTTGGAGTTAGGTATAGTATGGTGAAATAAATAGGTAGGTTCTAACTTGCATTGAGTTTTGATCTCACATGACTCACTGTATTGTTTGAGTTCTGGACCCAGCAGCATGAAAAAACATGCCGGACATGTGCATGCATGCCCAAATTCCCTAAAGGAGAGAGAAATGGAGAAGAAGAGATTGTGGCATAACCTTCCCTCATGAGGGGTGCTTTTGGTCCCCTTCTCCCCTTTTTAGTGTGTGCATGTGCCCCTAGCAAAAGTTAAAAGCAAACAAAAGAAATAAAAGAGAGAAGAACATATATAACCAAAAACTTGAAAAGAACAAAACATGTTACTAAACACATGTTTAGTATGGCTGATTGAAGTTCAAGCTCCAGATCCAGAGGTATGAAACTCATGCAGGATATGTGAGTATGTTATGTGTGCCCAAAATTCCAAGAGGAGAATGGATGAGAAGGGACTGTGGCATGGCCATCATCCCTCTGGGGTGATTTCTCACTTTCTGTCCCTTGGCATCTCCAGCATGTGCATGAATCCTATAGCAAAAATCTCTCTTAAAAATAAATAAATTCTATTTTCTTTAAAAAGAGATGTTCTTCACATCACTATGTATAACCATATCATGCATTTTCTTGCAAAATGATTATCAAAATAGGGTTTATATTTTGTTCTTTTCAAGTATAATTTCTACTCCCCAAACCTTCTGATTTGTAAATATAATCTTTTGGTATGAGTAGACTTGTGCCTATTTCTATAAAGCTTGAACTTTAAGGTGAATATTTTGCAATATACATGAAATAAATCCTAATTGGAAAAATCAAAGTTGAGCAAAGACCTATTTGTTTTTGAGAGCATCTGACCTACCCAAGAGACAATGGTTCTATGCTGGAAAATGTGACAATATATAAAGGAATTACATTTGTGTGAAATTAATTTTAAAAATGTGTTTAGTACCATGTGTCTGGTTAAATATGTTTCTTCTCTCTTTTATTTCTTTTGTTAGTTTTTAACTTTTGTTAGAGGGCACATGCACACACTAAAAAGGGGGGAAGAGGATCCAAAAGCACCCCTCATGAGGGAAGGTTATGCCACAATATCTTCTTCTCCATTTCTCTCTCCTTTAGGGATTTTGGGCATGCATGCACATGTCCGGCATGTGTTTCATGCTGCTAGGTTCAGAATTTGAATGGTACGGTGAGCCATGTGAGATCAAGACACCTTAACCACTATAGCACTAACTGGCCCATATTTCCCCTTTTTTAAAAAACAACATATTTTATTTCAGTTTCTTTTATACATTCAATCACATATGTCACTTAGCTTGCAAAGTGAATATTCCAACATGTATACATTTCTAACCAATCCTATTGGGAATACTATACATATCATCCTCAACAGACAATAACCCATCTCTTTGTCCCACAAATCCCCTGCCCTTCCATTTCTCTCCTCAGTGTCCCTCCTCAGTCTCTCCTCCTTAAACCACTGTATCCAGTATTTATAACAATACTCTGTGTTTCTACATCCTCTAGTCATTCAGTTTCAGCTATTGAGTGCAGACATTTGGTATAATGCCCACAAAGAGATGAATGGATTGAAAAAATGTGGCACATATACTCTATGGAATACTATTCAGCCATAAAAAACAACAAGACCCTGGATTTTGACAAAAAGTGGATGGATCTGGAAGATTTACTACTGAGTGAAGCAAGCCAGGCTATGGAGGAGAGAGATTGCATTTTCCCCTTTTTAAGAAAACCATTCTCATTTTTCACAAAACAGTCTCCAGGTGCTTGTTAAAGCATAGATAACTTCAAGGAGATTGGGAAGAAAACCCATGGTCTGTGCACCAAATTTATGTGCTAGTCTGTTTCAACATCCTCTTGATTACTAGGCTACAGTTCAGTGAAGTTTATCTGCTGTATCTTTTTAAATTTAAGATCAAGTATACACTAATGACCATGAACTTTGCCATTATCCATAAGTATAACATTTTGATTTTTTTTAACTTCTTCCCAGCTTTATCCTGATCCATTCTTTCTCAAGATTTCAACTTTCTATACACACATCCTTTTAGGAATTTTGTCATTGATGAGATGGTAGAACAATTATGATGATTAAAGCAGAGAAAAAGTTCAGAGAAAGACTTAAGAGATTTATTTTTAAAATTGCCAATCTGAATATGTAGTTAAAGTAATTACATTTTTAAGAATATTCCAAATGTCCTTCAGATGTCAGACATACTTAGAAGATATTAATATATAAAAGGCCCTATATAAATATGGATTTTCTCAGATACTGGAATTTTTTAAAGTTAAGTCTAATCAATTAAATAAATTATAGATCATTATATTGTTATAAACACAAGATGCAGAAGATCCATTCTGAACATATATATATATAGAATAACTGTTATTAGAAAGAAAAACCTGAAGGTGTCCAAGAATAAAGAAAGTGCTATTGGCAAGTTTCTTGGATTAGTGGGAATATAACACACACACACGCAGAAAAACTGTAAGTGCTAATGTTATTTTTTAAGGTTTGTGCCGTAAAGTATGAACCTTGACTGGAGAGACAGAGATAGAGAGATGGAAAGTGAGAAATCACCCTCTGAGGACTTGCCACCTCTCAACCCCTTCTGTTTCATTACTCTTTCAAGGACTTTGGACATACATGCCCACATGCCAAATGTGATTTTCAAGCCTCCAGGTCCACAATTCCATGGTCAACCATGTGAGATTACGGTGCCTTATCCACCACTCCATCTGCTGACCATTTATAATAAAATGTCACATGTAAAAAAGTACCAATGACATAATAATCTTTCAAATAAACTTTTTTTTCTTTTAATTTTTGAGAGATTTTTGCTATAGGGTACATGCGCTCTCCAGAAAGACAGAGACAGAGAGAGAGAAAGTGAGAAATCACTCCTCAGGGGGAATGGCCACACCGCAATCCCTTCTCCTCCATTCTCCTCTTGGGATCTTGGGCACTCACGCACACGTGCCTGGCGTGAGTTTAAGTCACTGGGTCCGGAACTTGAACCGTGGTTGGCTACATGGGAGTTCAGCGATATAGCCATTACGCTAACTACTGGTCCCTTAAATAAACTTTTATGTCAAAAAATACTAACGTATCTTAAATAAGAGACTATATAATATAATAATACTATTTTCATAGTCTATTCACCTGATTTTCTAAAACATAATGTACTAACTTAAATAATCTAAGAATTGTTTTGGGGGGTTTTATTTTATTTTTCTTCCAAATCTAGGTTTTTAAAGCCATTTATTACAGAAATGGCACAGACATCTTAAAGAACTATATAGACATTTTGGGCATCAGGCCATTGAGGAAGAATATTAATATTGTAGTGAAGAAATAATAGAAGAGTAAACTTTTGCATTATGGAAAATGACATACCAATTGGTAACATGCGTTATATTGTATACATGTTAGTCTTTTCAGTAATGAATTTATACCTGAATATGATTCTAAATAGAACAATATTAATAATAATTTTGAATCCTTGACATTTACTACTGAGGGGCCAGCAGGTGGTGTGGTGGTTAAGGTGCTGGACTACCACAGGGCTGACCATAGTTTGAGTCCTGGACCTGGCAGCTTGCTTTCTCTTTCATTCTCTGTCTTTGTCTCTCTCTCTCTGGTCAACTTCAATAAAATAAAAAATAAAATAATGACAATAATAAAATTAAAAAAAAATGAAGGTGGATGATTTGCCAGCCATTTCCATTATCAGGCTTTAAAAAAAAAGAAAGAAAGGAAGGAAGAAAAAGAAAGGAAGAAATTTACTACTGAGACTCTAACTGTTGTATTTTAAACTTAGTTGATACAGACTCAAGGGGCTTCTACATCTTAATGCTATTTTTAAAGTAAGGTATTTCTATATCTCACCGTAACCACTTGCGCTTCTTTCTCAGCATAAGTACAGGTTAAGGCCTTTCAATAGATTTAAGTGAAGGAAGAAAATGAATTGCATTATAAAAGACAGTTATTGGCGCAATAATGTTCTGAGAGAACAGTGGGTGTAAACACCATGTAGCTAACCAACTGCTAAAAAGAATCTTGGTAAAGTGGATCCCAGCTGTGTTATTCCAGGTGCCCGTTTTCACTTAATGACCATTAGAACAGGCAACAAGGCTATTAGTGGATCTTTTTCTGAAAGAAAAGTACCGTCAGGTAAATCAAGTTTTAACTACTTAAGTTTGTAAAGTGATATAAACAAACATGATAAAAGGTTATTTCTCAATTAATGTCAACTTTATGCAAACCTTTCCAATACTACCTTGTCCTTAGCATAATGTATATTTAATTCAATGAAATAATAAACTATAACAACATAAATATACCTATCAAATGTCTCCACTCCAAAGCTGAAACTGAAAGATTGGATGATGTAATAGTAGGGAGGCCAACTGTAGATACTAGAGATAGTGTAGGAGGGGGTGTGTAACAGGGTATGGATTGGAAGGAATTGAGGAAAAGAAAATAAAACATTAAATAGGATCAAAATGAAAAGTTATTGGTTGGAACCAGAATGGTATAACAGTTACATCTCTGGAATCCCACATGGTCAACCTCATTTCAAGTTCTAGACCCAGAAGCTTAAACCTCATGCCTGGTGCATGTGTGTGTCTGCCCAAAATCCCGAAAGGAAAATGGAAGAGAAGGGATTGAGGCATAGCCATCCCCCTTAGGGGTGATTTCTTGCTTTCTGTCTCTCTGTCTCTCTAGTGAGTGCATGCACCTATAGCAAAAATCTCTCTCTCATAAAAAGTTACCTGTTGAGATAATGTATATGGTAATGTCTTTCACTGGACTAATATGCACCATATTCATGACGCACAAAAATTTTATACAATGGAAAGATATACAGTAATTAAATGTAGATAAATAAAGTGTGTGTGTGTGTGTATGTGTGTGTATGTGTGTGTGTATACCTCCTCTCTCTGCTCCCATGTTCCCTCCTATGAGTGGAGTGTGGGAAGAGGAGAGGAAAGACAACTTATTTCAGGTTTTAACAAAGTTTGAGAGAAATGCAAAGACCTAACATCAGAAGTCAGGTTACCTGTACATCCTCCAATGTAGCATGCACCAGCTGACTACACCTAAATGGGGAAGCTCTAGAATCAATATCTGCAACTAACTGACAGGGAGACAAGTAGAGATTCTCCCACCAAAGGTGAGCAGATAAACTTCATCAAACATATTAGAAAAATCAACACTATCTAGAAGGGGAAAAAAATGAACAAGACCCTTGCCCAAAGAAAAAGAAATATTAGTGAAAACAGTAAAAAAAAAAATCAGTAAATAAAAGTAACTAATGTACAACTGTTCTGTAAAATTGTGTACTAAGAATTTGAATTATGATCAGGAATTAAAGCTTAACATGGTATAATATTATTTCAGTGCCAATTCAAAGAAACAGACAAAATAACTTGGAGACACATGAAATACTTGTTGATATCATGAAATAATTGTTACTTTTGTTTGATAATAATATTATGTTCTCTTTTTAAAGAAAAAAGTCCTGGGTCAGCCTGTAGCCTGGGGGTTAAGGTCGATGGATCCCACATGGCCAAACAACTAATTTAAATTCAGACTCAGCAGCTGAAAATACACACTGGGCATGTGTGAATGCCCAAACTCCCAAAAGAAGAAAGAGATGATGGAGAGGGGATTGCAGAATGACCATGCCCTGTAGGATGGGGTGTACTTTATGGTTTTCCATCTTTCTCACTCTCTCTGTCTCTCCTCTCTAAATGCCTGTGCCCTGTGGCAAGTTAAAAATAATTCTATTCTTTAGATGTATATTAATATATTTTTAATGAAATTATATAGAATCTGGGATTTGATTCAAAATAATCCACAGGCAGGTAGGTGGGTGATGTTACTGGGAGTAGACGTTAAAAAAGATTGTCTGTAAAATTATAATGAAGTTGGGAGGATGGGTACATGAGTCCCTCATCATACTATTTTCCATTTTTACATTTGCTTCAAATTGGCAGGAAAGTAGAGGATACTAAATTAATGAGTTAGAACAGATAGTTTGAGAAAATTAGAGAAGTTTGACAGTCATACCCTAAAAACCTAGTGGTGAATGAAGCCTCCATAATTTAAGCACTTGCTTAATTGATAGTCCAAGAAGAGGGAATAAAATATATGTGAGAAAATCAAAAGGGACTGAAAAAAATCTCATATCTTTAGAACAGGCCACTGAGTTAAAAGTAGAATAAATGCCAAAATAAAAAAGTCCAATTAAATACATTGTAGAAGAATTTCAAATCATAGAAAATAAAATAATAAAATTTAGAAACCTTTTAAAGGTAGTGAAATAGCTTATGACCAACGTGTGTATATATAAACAAGAATATATACCTATTTCATCATTAACAACAACTCTGCTAAAGGCAGAGTAACAAGAACCTAAAAAAGTGCATTAAAGCTAGACCACCCTTTGTATAAGAAGGAATATAGCAGATATAATCTCAGTTCAATAATGGTTAGAATAGGGACCAGCAGTTAGCGTAATGACTATGTCGCTGGACTCCCACGTAGTTGACTGCGGTTTGAGACCCGGACCCGGTGGCTTAAAACTCACGCCGGATGCGTGCGTGCCCGAGATCCTGAGAGGAGAATGGAGGAGAAGGGATTGCGACGTGACCATCCCCCCTGGGGGGGGTGATTTCTCACTTTCTAGCTCTCTGTCTCTCTCTGTCTGGCAAGCGCACACGCCCTATAGCAAAAAAAAACCCTCTTCACAAAAAAAATAATAATAATGGTTATAATAAACAAGATTGAATTGGATGTCAAGGCTTGAGTACAGGCAGATTCCAAGGGAAAAAGAAAACAACAAACAAATAAGGTAACTGAATACTGCTGAAATTGTTTATCTCTAGGGCTCACAGTTAATTGAGTCAATCACCTAATTATTTCCCTCACCCATTTACTGTTGACCTGCAGGCCAAACACATGCCTCAGAGCCTTTTCACCACTTTCTCATGCTGGGATAACGATTACTCTGGAGACTGCAAAGTTCTCTTCCGCCCTCCCACTTCTTTATTCAGGTTCTTTTCAAATGTCACTTTGTCAGAAAGACTTTCTCTTACTCCAGTGTCTAAAATAACAGTTGTGGTCCCCTTGACATTCTCTAATTCTTTGATTATGTCATTTCCATACATAATAATTAAATCCTCATGACATTATATACTTATTTATTTGCTTATGTGTCATTTTCCACTAGGATGTAAGCTCAACCACAGCAGCTAGTACAGGGTCTGACAAAATGTAAAACAGGAAACATTAATTATTTAATGTCTTGGAAAAGAAAGAGCTAAGACTCCCCATCAATGCTTCTTTGGGAAACGATGGTTACTTGCAATGTACAAAAGTAGAAAATAATACAGGAAAAAATATGTTATTAATATCTTCTTTAAATGTTAAGGAAATAATACGAACAAAAATGACATAGAGAATTCAATAACAAATGTTTTCCACTGGATTTAACCTTGCGTCTCTCTAAGTCTATTACTTACAAACTACATTAACAAAATAAATTCAATCTTGTTTGTATTTTGTCAAAGTAAATCTTATTTTCAAAAAAAAACCTATGGAACACAGTCTGAAATGACATTTCAGCAATTGAACTGCAAATGACAAATAGCACCAAAATTATATATTCTTTATATATTTTGATCTTAAATAAATACAGTAATTCCACAAAGTGGGATCTTTGGTGACAACCCCAGGTGCTGAGTTAAATAGGAATTAGAAGAAAGGTTTTCTATGTGTAACTCTTTACCCTGGGCATCTCTTTTTTGATATGTATTTCACATTACTTAATGATGAATTCTTATTGGCCTAATGTATTATATTTGAAATGTATTCTATAATATTACCCAAATAGTTGCCATTTGATTCAGTTGACAAACTACAGGATGTGAACTTCAGTGGCAAGTTCAGACCTCCCCTGAGTGGAAGAGTATGACAGCGGTATGGATCTTCTAGCCACTGCCTTCAAAAGGTGACATTTATGCCCAGGCCATGTAAAATAAACATGGGGTGCTCTGACACTGAAAATTAGTCACATTTTCAACAGTAAATTGAACTTGGAACATACTTCACAATCATTCTCAAGATTCATTTTGATGACTATAAGTGAACAAAGATTCTATCATTAATCAAAGTAATAATCAACAATTGTTATCGGATAACTTGAAATACATGATGAGTCAGTCTTTAAAGGAAACCTCAGAAAGTTACAACTTATAGGCATCAATACATTGTTCTGGCATTTAAACTGTAGTAATATTTTCTATCTATAGTATCTAGTGAAATCTAAGATATTTTCTAATTTCTTTATTAAATAATGCATTTATCAGGAACCATTTCAATTTGGAGACAAAATATAGAAAGACTTAGAATAGTATTAGCTCAGTATCTTATATTTTTTTAGACCTCTGATAAAAGATGTATCTAACTTATTTCCCCCAAAACCTTGTGAATTATTATAAGTTCAAATTTTCAGATTAAGAAACAAAGTCTGTAGAATGGTTTGAAGTCATTTAAATAGTACATAAAGCAGCAAGATCTAGAGTAGAATCCAAATCTATTTCTTATTTTCCCCAGAGTTAGCACTATCTGAATCATTTTACTATTTTGATAGCGACTGGTAACGTTATCTTAATTTGATCAAGACTGGAGACCTATTATTAAATCTTTCTCCTTGTATCATTTCCTTGTTGAGATTATTTCACCTTTTCTTTCTGGAATTTGATTTTATCTTCTGTAAACACTATTTCAAAAGAATTCTGAAACATTTATTTCACAGTATTTTTAGTTAATTTATTTGTTCACTAAAGAGAAAGAAAACGGAGAAAGATTACACCATGATCCTCCTTCTGGCCCTGTAGCTAGTTGAGATCCTAGGTGTGACTGGAATGTTCTGGTAGACCCAAGACAGGAACAGGAAGTCTCCAAGATTATGCAGCTGCACACACACTGCCCATGACAAAGTAACCAGACTATATTTCAGTTTTAGAAAATGTACGAACATTTTTTATTTATTTTATTATAAACATTAAAAGAAATGTTGAGATCAGCTTCTGGCATGGTGATTGGGACAGCAAGACCACAAATGGCTGACTGGGTGGTTTGAGTCCCAGACCTTGGGCTAGAAAACACACCAAAAATACATGCATGCATGCCCAAAATTTCATGTGTTTTTTTTTTCCTTTGTTTGTTTGTTTTAGAGGTTTTTGCTATAGGGTGATAGCGCTCACCAGAAAGACAGAGACAGAGAGACAGAAAGCGGGAAATCACTCCCCAGGGGGGATGGCCAGCCGCAATCTCTTCTCCTCCATTCTCCTCTCAGGATCTTGGGCCCTCACGCACACACACTTGCCTGGCATGAGTTTAAGCCACCGGGTTCAAGACTCGAACTGCGATCGACTACATGGGAGTCCAGTGACATAGCCATTACACTAACTGCTGGTCCTTCAAAATTTCAAAGAGAGGGAGAAATGGGGAAGAAATTGCAGTGTGTCTATTCTCACAGGTGTGCTTCTCACCTCTTAGCTCTCTCTTTCTCTCCAGCAAGCAAATGTGCCCTCTGACTAGTTCTCACAGGGGTGCTTCTCACCTCTTCGCTCTCTCTCTCTCTCCAGCAAGCAAATGTGCCCTCTGACTAAATTTATTTTTAAATGCCATTTTTGACTTATGAAGAGTTTTAACTTATTTATTGATCAGTAGTATTGATTAACTTTTGGTTTATGAATCATTTCTTTTAAGAACTAATGTTGATGTATACCCCTACCTAAAAGAGGAGATAATAGATAGCATTAAATGCTTTAATCAGTTAATATTCAAGGATTTATCCTTTTTTTTCTTTTTTGATCCCTGTAACTCTATGAAGTTAAATTATAGGATAAAATAAACTACTAAGGCTTTAATGTTAGAAAAATTGTAAACTATGCATTTAAAATTCAAATTGTGGGTTAAGTGTAGAATACTAGATGAGCTGAACACTATAAAATTGAGCTAATCTTCAGAATGGAATCTAGACTAGAGGACTGCAAAATATTAGATTTCCTAGTCACAATTTCTGTGATCCATGTTAATTGACTTTATCTATGGCAACACAGGTTTAAAATCTATCATTTTTAATTATAACATTGTTAATTATGAAATTCTCACCTTAATTTTTGCATGGAGGAAGCAGTGTGTCATGGTCCTTGAAGAAGATCTAGATACTAAGTCTACAAACACTACCAACTAGTATATAATTTGCACTAATAGTGTCACACTAATAATTTACTTTTCAGATTAGTAATCTAGAGAACAATACTGATTGTGTTTTCTGGCTTTCAAAATGACTTCTTCCCACAAAAAGCTTCAATAAATTAATTAAACCAAGCTTTCTCCTGACCCAGATTATTTCCACATAACATTTCTTCCTGCTTTTCCCTTATATAGTTGCCCTCATCACCGATGTCTCAGCTTTCTATCACTTCTGTGGAGCCCCTCTAGGATTCTCTAAATGAAAGCCAGATCTGAGACCACCTAGCCTCTTTATGTTGACTCTTGCATTTCTCCAATTCAATACAGGATACTTTGTTAAAATTTTATATCTTTACATCATTTCCCTCCTTAAAATGCTTCTTTAATTTTTCATTACAGTTGGAATCAAAATCCAAGGTCTATTCTATGGATTATTATTCGCTAATACCATCTCTTGCCCTGTCTTCCGTACATAAATAAGAGCCTTCCATACATCAGTAAGAGTGATCTTCCAAGGGCCCATGTTCTTTGCTACCTGAGAAACTCTCTGTAACTATTGTCTTTGGTTTGCAGCTTGCTCTCCTACTGGTTCTTTCCTTCCATTTTTGGATTCCATCTCTTTCTTTGTTGGTCTTCTTTAGCTTTTCATCTTTGTATTATTATCTCTCCTATCCTTTAGATTGATTATAATGACAATTTTACACAAGAAATATTCTCTAAAGGTTCTATTTAAGGCACAGAGCTGTCTATGTAACAGCATTTGCCATTGCACCTAATTCATTACTTTATAATCCTTATGAAAATATTTAGTTTATTTTAAGATTATGTTATTAAGTTTTTTATGGCTTTTCTCTCCAAATAAAGTGTAAGCTATGTTTAGTTAGAAGGACACTTCGTAACTGCAGTTACAGGCTCACAGTAAGGGTTTAATGAATCCTGTTTCCATGACTGAATAGATTTCAACAATTTAACCAACAAATATTTAATGCCCTTCACTCAATAGTCTAGATCATTATTATTATCAATAGAAATGTGACTACACAGTATTGAACAATGTTAGTCTAAGTGTCTGATTAAATAAGCCACTAATTTATTTATTTATTTATTCTTGGAGAGGTTTTTGCTATAGGGCACATGTGCTTGCCAGAAAGACAGAGAGAGACAGAGAGACAGGAAGTGAAAAACCACCCCCCCAGGAGGGGGAATGGGCATGCCACAATCCCTTCTCCTCCATTCTATTCTTGGGATCTTGTTTCTCCTCTCAGGATCCTGAGCATGCATGCACACGCATCCGGTGTGAGTTTAAACCATAGAGTCCGGGACTCGAATGGCAGTCTCCTACATGGGAGTTCAGCAACATAGCCATTATGCCAACTGCTGATCCCAATAAGCCACTAGTTTTACTGAAGGCCATCAGTAAGTCTCTCCTTAAAGATCAATGAATTATTTTTATTTTTGTAGTTGTCTTAGATCTTTCTGACATTACGGAACTGCTGCTTATCTATACCTTTAAAATTTCCTTATTTCTTTTAAAATACATAATTGAAAGGGAACTTAGAGGTTATATGTGTTGACGACCCCCTACATACTGTCATACTCCTCATAGCAACAGTAAAATAACAAGAAGAAACTTATGGCTGTGAGAAATGCAATGTCTCTGTAAGCTGACTCAAAGTATTAAAACTATTTTTAATACCTGCCAACTACTATTTGTCACATAAATTAATCTACTCTCTGTCAAAAAATAAATGTTGGGTCCAGCAGTTAGCGTAATGGCTATGTCGCTGGACTCCCATGTTGTCGACCGCAGTTCAAGTTCCGGACCCGGTGGCTTAAAACTCACGCCAGACATGTGTGCGTGCGTGCCCAAGATCCCAAGAGGAGAATGGAGGAGAAGGGATTGCGGTGTGGCCATCCCCCCTGGGGGGTGATTTCTTGCTTTCTGTCTCTCTGTCTCTCTCTGTCTGGCGAGCACGCGCGCCCTATGACAAAAACCTCTCCAAAAAATAAATAAATGTCAAACTATTTCTTTTCATTTTAATGTCATTGTCTGTATCATTCCTTGGGATTTGAATCCTCCCAAACTCCATGTACACTTATAGACATACATGTATACGTACATGAATAAGACACAATCTGTTGTCATGATTGCAACTGCTTTATTCTCTGATTTTATAAGGGATGCTGACTCACCAAAGGAAAAGAAGTCCTACATAGGTAGTGAAACACAGTCTTATGTGTCAGACAGAGGTGACTTCAGCAGTAGTTATGTCAAAATAAAAGTAAATAAATTAAAATTCCTTTATAACCTATAAAATTGTCTTTTTTAATCAAAGAAATAAACTCATGCTGAATACCTAGAATTCTGAAGGCATATGTAATTGGTAATTAGGCCTCTCTAAATTTCCCTTTTCCAAGTTTGAAAATGTTCTTGTGAAATAATTGTGGAAATTCACTATATATGTGTATGTGTGTGTGTGTATACGTATATATTATGCAGTTCAGTTATAATTTAAAATGTGTGCGTGTGTGTCTTCTATTACAATATGCCCCTATTTTCTTCACTGCACAGAAGAATACACTACTGATTCACAATACTGATTGATTGATTGAAATATCTAATGATTTCAATTAGCTTTACATGGCTAGACAGTTTTTTGAGAGTCAGAAATCCATAGTCTGGATTTGCAATGCTTATACAGATGTACAGATTTTTAAAAGTAGATCAGAAACAACAAATGAATCTTCTAATAAGCTTGTTCTGTTGGATATATGTGCAAATGTAAATTTTAGTTTCTTTTGTGAGAAATCTGAGAGGAACTTTTAAGTGTATCCTACAATGGAATTATTCCACCATAGAATACCACAGTGTTCTACTATATCTACATAAGCAGTTTTAGTTAAGGGTGGAAAAGTTCATTTAATGAAAATGTATTTCTCTAAAGCAAGCTAATTTAAGGGAAAAAAAAATCTATGCAACATAGCCATCTAATTCAAAGCCAGGCATTTAATATATATAGCAACATATAGTAGTTAATAGATATATATTACATGTATCCACTTCATAAATATTAACAGGCAATTCCAAATCTAACAAAATACCCTCTAGCTTCCTCCATATAATTTATAATTTCCCTCACACCTACAGGGATTTACTTAGTGTACCATCATTTCTCTTAAGAGTATCATAGTCCCATGTCAAGATTTTTTTGGTAATCTCTAAATTACTTATTCATTAATTCCTCATTATTCTCCCAACTCACAGGAGAGAGTAAAATGAACTAAGTGATTTGCCAACTGAAGCAAATATTTTTAACATATTTCTCATACTTGAGATGTTTAGAGTGTACCAAATATGCAGGCATTTATCAATACTGACTTTGTAGAATAAAATTATGTGAAAGATTTGATTTTTGTTATTCACTTACAAAATTGCTAGATCACCAGAAAAGCAATATTGTATGATTAATTAGGAATCATATTTTATGAATGCACACATATACAGAAATTTATGTTTGTAAAATGTTTGTGAAACTTGCAAAACGAACTATTGTAAGTTTTATTTCCAAAGTTCTTCTACAATAATATGAAGGTTATTCAAATATACAAATAAGTTCAAAGAAAATATGGATATCTAACTTAAGCACGAATAAAGCACTAGTTGTTTTGCAAGATTTATTTTATTTTATCCTCACAGAGATTTATTGAAATAGGCCTTCTTCATTAACTTCCATTTTGAGACTCAAAAAAAAAAAGTAAGTACATTGGCCAAAGCCATAGAATTATCAAGTATCAAAGGAGAATCTGGACCATGATTAGCTTTGAAAGCCTACAGAGTTTCCACTCTGCGGTGGTGCTTTGCAGTCAATAAACAAGTGGGAAGAATAATGCAGAGAATTATTTGCAAATGTAATTTAAATATCCTTATGCAAACTGAATTTGCAAATAAACTGCAACATAAACGGCTACATAAACTTTTTACTCAATCTATAATCACACGTTTTGCTTTCATGTCATATTTTACATGGCCGCATTATATTCATAATATCATTTTAATATTATTAGTAGTAGTTTATGAAAAATTAATCTAGTATTTTAAATTTATGAAATTCTTCTAACAAGTCTACAAACTCATTAGACGATGTGCGTTTATTCACATTTGCATCCTCATTGCCTGCTCCTATATTTAGATAGTGTTCAGTAAATACTTTTCATCTATTAGATAAAAGATATTATGACAAAGCTGAATTTTAAATTTTAATGAGTTTAGGACCAGCAGTTGGCATAATGGCTATGTCAATGGACTCTCATGGAGTCGACTGCACTTTGAATCCCGGACCTGGTTGCTTAAACTCACACTGGGTGCGTGTGCATGCGTGCCCAAAATCCCAAGAGAGAATGGAGGAGAAGGGATTGCAGCATGGCCATCGCCCCTGCGGTGGGTGGTTTCTTGCTTTCAGTCTCTCTGTCTCTGTCTTTCTGGCGAGTGCATGCACCCTTTAGCAAAAACCTCTCCCCGCAAAATTTTAAAAAATAAATAAATGAGTTTATCTTTTATCACAAATATCCAAATCATAAAATCTTCAGAAATCTTTCCTCAAAAGGATATAATGCAAAGTGCAACATGTGTCAGTATTATGCCTTTAGGATCAAACCTAATCATACATAAAAAAATATATGCCAAGTATCTTCAGGTTGAACATGGTAAAACAGATTAAAAAAAAAATAACGGGAAAAATATCTACTCACTCAGAAATAACTCACATATTATCGTGACATCATGCCTAAAATTTTCCAAGTTAAATTCACTCTCAGGTTACAGTAGTTACTTCAAAATTTGTTTAAATAGTAGCTCTTTGGGCCAGTAAATTGGCACGGTGGTCAGTGTGACTCTACCCTACATGTCTGACTGTGTGGTTTTAATCCTAGACCTGGTGGCTTGAAAATTATGGTAGGCATGCATGCATGCATGCGCAAAATCATGAGAGGAGAATGGAGAAGTATTTAAGCATGGCCATTCCCCCTTGAAGGCTTGAGGGGCGGGGTCATGATCTCTCTCTCTCTTTCTCTCTCTCTGCCTCTGGCAAATGCACACGATCTAGAGTAAACAGATAAATAAAAAGTAGAAGCTCTTTAAGAATATGAAATGATAAAAAAGAACATTTTATAGAATAAATCAAAGCAAGATTGTATTTTTTCAAACCAAGATGCATACCCCAATATCTGTGTCTATTTACACTGAATTTAACATTTCGGATAAAACCCAAAGAGTGACAAAGGGCTTTCAGTATTTCTCTGGCTAAATTTTGAAACACACTGGGAAAAAGCTTAGATCCTTTCACTGATCAGATTTTTAAAAATATTTTCATGGTATACATTTAATACATTACACACACAAATATTTTAGAGAGATTTTGTTGTTGTTGTTGTAGGGTGCATGCACTCACCAGAGAGATAGAAAGTGAGAAATCACCCCCCTGGGGGGGATGGCCATGCCACAATCCCTTCTCTTCCATTCTCATCTAAGTATTTTAGACACACAAACACAGATGCCCAATGTGAGTTCCAAGCCACCAGGTCCAGAACTCAAACCATGGTCAGCCTTGTGGGAGTCAAACGATACCACCATTACACCATCTACTGGCCCCAGTATTATATATATTTTATCATGTGCAAGTATTTTGAACATATGTTTATATGGTAAATGATTATTACTGTCAAGCACATTAGTATATCCTTCACCTAACGTAGTTAACGTGTGTGTGTGTGACAGAGAGAGAAAGAAAGAGAGAGACAGAAAGAAGAGCAACTGAAATCTACTCTTTCAGTAGTTAATACTCTTTCCAATATTTAATAAAATATTAACTAGATCTCTCATGATGTAAATTAGATGTTAGCTCAACCATCCTCCGGAACTGCAACCTGGTATCTTCTTTAATATTGTTGAGTTAAATATAAGTAATTTTATTTTGTAAAAATAGCCCAGGAATACTTGAGCATGTCCAAGCATATATGAGCATATATGAGCATTCTGCATTAGCGAAAGAGGACAGAAAAAAAGAAAAGAAAAGAAACGAAAAGGAAAGAAAAGAGTAACAGGTTATTTTTGATGAGCAAAAGATGGACAAGGCTATCAGAAACATAGTTCCCATTTACGGGGGGAGGGGAGATGATCATGAACTTCAAAGAAAACTTATTTCCTCGGAATGCTAGACCCTGCCACAACTCCTGGTCCCAGTTTACGTCATCTCTTCCACTCTTTATTTCCATAGTTTCCTGTTTTATTTTTCTCTTCCTTGCATTCTCCTAACACAGCTCCCAGAGCACTCATAGGAAATGCAAATGAGATGATTTCACTCCAACTCCAAATTCTGCAATGGCTTTCTGTCACAACCAGCATTTGCCTGAATGATGCTGTAAATGATCTGACGTCTACTGTCTCCCCACGATCAGATACAGCTCCTTTCCTTTTTTTCTGACAAGGCAGTTTTAATCCTAGACCTGGTGGCTTGAGAAATCACGCTGGGCATGCATGTATGTGTGCTAAAGTCATGAGAGGAGTATGGAGGAGAATTGTGTATGGCCATTCTCCCCTTGGAAGGGGCAAGTGATTTTTCACTTTACCTCTCTCTCTCACACACACACACACTCTCTCTGCCTCTGGCAAATGCACAAGACCTATAGCAAACAAATAAACAAAAGAGTAGAAGCTCTTTAAGAATATGAAATGATACAAAAAACAAATTTAATAGAATAAATGCAAGCAAGATAGCTTTTTTGTTTTGTTTTGTTTTGTTTTCAAATCAGTATACATAGAGCATGCTGTGACACTGCATTTAACATTTTGGGTAATACCCAGAGTGACAAAAGGCTTTCACTATCTCTCTGGCTGTATTTGAAATACACTGGGAAAAAGGTATATCTGACTCCTAAAAATACCAAAACAAATCTTTTCTCAAGATGCTTGTTTTTCTATTCCCTCTATTGAGGCACTGTCCCAGAAGCATGAACAGCATATGCATTCACTTCCCTTTGGACGTTGCTCAAGTGCCACCTTATCAGTGAAGCTCTGCTACTCAGACTAATGATAGCTCAAGCCCCTTCCCTCAGAAACTCCCTGTATTTATTCCATTTATAAGAAAATCTCTGTAGATGCCTCCATCATCTGATGTTCTTATTTACTTGTTAAATTTCGAATTCCATCCTATACCTCAGGAATGTTAAATCAGGAAGGGCCTAAGTTTTGGTGTTTTGTTCTGTTTGTTGTTGTTGTTGTTTTAAATTTCCACACCCCTCATCACCTTGAACACAGTCTGGGACAAAGTAAGTACTCAATAAAAAATCTATTTGAATAAATGAAAGGATGGATGAATGGATGGACTTTTTAATGTAACTAAAGCTTATGAATTTAAATGCAATAACAGTTAAAATAAATTTTTAAACAATTACTATAAAAGTCTTCCTAAATATATTACACATTGCATTGCCTCCATCTTAAAATGAGTATGCATGAATGTGTAATATATGCTGAATTTTTCTTAAGTGTTTAAGTCCTTTAGGAATACAAATGAGAGTTAGTTCTAAAATGTTTCAGAAACTACTAAGTTTTATAAATCTATTTGTTCTTACACTAAATAACTCCAGATACAAAGTTTTATACTGCTTCTATTTCAATACTTTTTGTCTTCTTTAAGATGAAGTGCCATTGCTCCCACTCTATTGCTCATTATTACATGAGTTCAAAAATATGTGTTGTGTATTAATTTCTTATGATGTAATATCCACTGTGAATTCAAAATAATAATAATAATACATTAAAAAAAATTGTCTGCCTCCAGAATCACCTCAGTCTGGTAAAATCATTTCAAATTTTCAGAAATTATTGCCCCACAAAAGAAAACATTATTTTGTTTGGATTGATAGTTAGAGATATTTCTGTCTCTTTCTGAACACACATACACACACACACACACACGAAAACAATACATACAACTATGATCTGAATGTATTTTCTCAAATTCTTGTTTCCTAATGCAAAACTGTTAGTGGTGTCTTTTGAGACGTGTATATGCCATGTAGGCTCTGCCATTATGAACAGGTTAATGCCACCATAAAGTTGGCTTACAGGACTGGGCTCTTTCTGTTTTGCTCTTATTTCATGGGGGGACACGGGGTCCATTTGCTCTCTTGCTCTTCTACAATCTGACATATGAAGATACTGCAAAAAGGTCCTCATCAGACCAAATACCAGTGTTTACTCTTGGACTTCCTAACCTCCAGAACTGTGACCAAATAATTTTTTTTTTTTTTATAATTTATCCAGTGTTTGTTATTCTGTTTTAGCTGCACAAAATTAGATGCAAACACAAAGATTTGAAAACAATTTTGAGAATAATGGAGTCTATCTTCAATTTGCACAGAGCAAATTTATAAAACTCATGAAAGGATATTGAGAATCCCTTCCCATAATGATTTCATCTTTTTCAGTTCCTGTACCTGAATTTAAAATGAAGAACAAAATATATAGTTATGAAGGACTGCCTAAGACAGTTAAGAAAAGAAAATACCTGTAACAAGTGGAATATTATTCATTAGTTTTAAGCGTTTGATAATGACTGCCTCATAATATTTTTATAAGACCTGCATGACACTTAATAGGACGTCACAGAATAGTAATTATCATCTTAGTTTCTTGGATCATTATTTAAGAAGTAAACAATGATAACATGAAATGTTCTGTATCTAATCAGAAAATATCCAGTACTTCACCCAAGGATCAATATACTGTGTGAAGAAACTTGAAGAATAATACAGTCTTCAAATTCATCATTTGTTTTGCCAGTATCCTCTTCTTTTATAACTTTGTCCTAGACATACACTCTAAAGTTTAAGTAGACTGCAATTACAGGAACTATACATGGATATAGATACTATTTTCAGATTTATCTGTTCTAAAATTGTTCAGACTTTATCATATTTCTATGTGAAGTGTATGTCATATGTCCTCTGTTCCATAAAAAATTAGGTTTTCCAGTGTTCATGATGACTAGCAGCTAGGCTAGCAAGGTAAGGTAGAAGTTACCATATTTGAAGGAGACAGGCTCCAATGCAAAGGGTTTCTTGGTTAGTTTCTCAGACATGACAAATAATGTTCCTCTGAACTACAGAAAAGGCATCATAACTAGCAGTAAGATTCAGGAAAGTATTTATGAATCCTGAGGCCCAGCCATGATGACATGTTTGGCTAAGACTTGTTCCACAGGCTGGGACCACATGAGAGATCAGAATTTGTTTCCCTGTCCAAATTAAAGTTTGGACACGGTAATTTACACCTGTAATTTCAGCAACTTGGGAGTCTGAGACTGGAGGATCACAAGCTCAAGGCTGATCTAAGCAACACAGGGAGACCTCATTAAAAAAAAAAAATAGGGATTGGGACCTGCAGATGGAGTAATGGTTATGTCGCTGGACTTTCACATAGTCAACCATGGTTTGAGTCCCAGAACCAGCAGTGGCTTAAAACTCACTCTGGGTGCATGTGTGTGCCCAAAATCCAAAGAGGAGAATGGAGGAGAAGGGATTGCAGCATGGTCATTCTCCTGGGTGATGATTTCTCTCTTTCTGTCTCTCTGTGAGTGCACATACCCTATAGAAAAAAAAAGAGACTGTTAAAAAAAAACCTTAGATATTTTAATTTGCATTCCTACCAACAGTATGGGTTCCTTTTCATGACAGCCTCACCAGAGCTTGTTTTTGTTTCTTTGATCATGGCCATTCTAGGTGATCCTTCACAGTGCTTTTAATTTGCATTTCCCTTATGATAAGAGATGTTAAACATGTTCTCATATGCTTTTCAATTATTTTTATATCTTATTTTCAGAGTTGTTTTTCCATCTCATGTGGCTATTTTTTAATTGGGTTTTTAGGTTTTCCTGCAGATGAACTCCTTGAATTCCCTTTATATTCTAGAGGCTCATCAAAATTTTACAAACTGAACTACCAGATGACCCAGTAATCTCACTCCTGCATATTCACCCAAAGGATAGACAATCACTCAGTCAGAAAGACCTTGTACATCCATGTTCATTGCAGCATTATTTGCAATAGCTAAGACATGGAATAAATAAATGCCTAACAACTGACCACTAGATTAAAAAAAAAATGTGGCATATACACACAATGGGCTACAATTCAGCCATAAAGAATACCAAGGCTGTATCATTTCATACGAAGTGGATGAACATAGATTTCATGCTAAGCCAAATAAGCCAGATTATGAATGGCAAACATCATATGTCCTTGCTCATTATGTATTGAATGTTTGCCACCTATGGCAGAATTTGAATTATTAAAAGACATAAATGTAGAGAGGACCACTGTAGTTACCAGAGACTGTACACAAAGGAAGAGAATGGTGAGTGTGAGTAGGAAGAGCTCAGGGGAAAACAAAGAAACAACATTTAGCAAATATAAAAATGTGTTTGAAAATGATGTATATAGTAATATCCTTGATGTGATTATTATTCACTATATACATGCTTTGAAAAGCCATATCGTATACCATAAAGATAGAGAACATTTAAGTGTAAGTTAAAATGACAAGATTAGAATACAGCAAGTTGGGCATGGTGATGCGTGCCTTTAGTCTCATTTGGGAGGCTGAGGAGGATCATGACATGCCAAGAAGCCTGTCTTTAGGAAAAATAAAGTAAAAATAAAAATAAGTAAAAAGAATTAGGACTTTTGGGGCCAGTCAGAAGCATGGTGGTTATGTCAAACTGATCCCACATGGGTCAACTGCAGGGTTCTAGTTCCAAATATGTCATCTTGAAAACACTCTGGGTACAGGCCAGCAAGGTGTGGCTGGATCCCACATAGCTAACTGTGCAGTTTAAGACCTGGACCCAGTATCTTTAAAAACATCCTGGGTACCTGTGCGCACATGCCCAAAATCTCAAGGAGGAGAATGGAAGAAGAAGGGATTGCCATGTGTCTATCCTTCCTCCAGAGTGATTTCTCAGTTTCTCTCTGTCTCTGGTAAGCCCATGGTATACCCTATAACAAAACTAAAAACATAAGCAAGGAAATTTAAAAAAAAAAAAAAAACTCTGGGTGCATGTGCATACATGCCCAAATGGAGGAGAAGGGATTGTGGCATAGTCATTCTCCTCCTGGGGGGGGAGAGAGCATTTTCTCACTTCTCCCTCTCTCTTTCTCTTTCTGTCTCTCTCTCTCTCTCTCTCTCTCTCTGGTGAGCGCATGCTCCATGTAGGAATTTTTTGGAAAAAAAAATAAAAACAGAGGAAGAAAAAGAATCTCCACATAGTGATTTTCAGATTTGATACTGAATATATTTACAGTAACAATGGTCAGAGGAATTTTATTTTTCAGTAAAATCTCAATACTCTCAGAGTATATAGTTTAGTTGAAATAGAACTCAGCATACTCTTTCTAAAATAGAATATGTAGAAAACGTTCTTAACTGTTATAAGTTCACATATTACTTATACATGATGTCTGGTAAAGGGAACATTTGAATTTGTATTTTACATTACATCCTTTATCAGGATAGTGTGAGGCAAACTTAAAGTGAATCTTTACTTTCTAAGCTGCACATTTTTTCCCTAGGATTTAAAAAGATCTGGCCATAATGCAGGTGAATGCAAATGTGCCGATTTAGCAGATGTGTCTTGAAATGAAAAGAGAAGTGTAGAAATCTGACATGAGAAAATCTTTCAACATTTTCAAAAGCACATGTCCCAAAAGAGATAGATGGAGATAGAATATCATCCCTGACGTTCCTGCAGGGTTGATTTAAAAGATGAGGGCATATTCAGATCTCCTCAGC
>NW_006203794.1:424783-447822 GCF_000334495.1 Tupaia belangeri chinensis
AAAAATACAATAATATTTAAACTAACATTCTGAATTTCTGTTATTTTATATCTATTTACATAAATACCATATTCTTTCTCAAATCTTCTAAATCTATGTTTATTAACTACCACTACTATGGTATTTGTTTATAACGGCTAAAGCTTTAGCTTAGTACCACAAAGCACCTCCCAATGATATAGGAAAATTTAAGTATAACATACAAACTAAAAAAAAAAAAAAATTGCTTGCTTTTTCTGTGAGAAATCTTATATTTCAATAAATAAAAAGCATTAGTTAAGCAATATTGGTTTTATTTTTAATTTCTTCTATGAGATAGAGTGATAGAAGAAGAAGGGAAGGGTAAGAGAGAGAGAAAGAAAGATAAACACCCCCCAACATAGCCTTCGCAAAGTGATCCACCCCGACTCAACCAGCCTGGCTTACGGACATGCCTGGGATTGTCTCATATGAATGCAAAATCACGGAGCCTGCATGCACAGCACAAATGCTGGCTACCATGGCTGCCCCTCAAAATTAAAATAAATAAACAAATAAATAAGATACCCACTAGCCCCATAGCAAACTGGTTAAGGGGCTTAGATCATGTGACCACCTGCAGTTTGAATCCCAGACCTGATTGCTCAGAACAAGTGTGGGGTATGTGAGTAGGTGACCAAGTCTAAAAAGGAGGGAAGCATAGTGGAGAAGGGCCTGCACTGTGATCACACCCCTTTGGAAGAAGCTTTCTCCTCTTTTCCTCTCTGTCGCTTTCCCTGGCAAGCGCAGGTAATCTCTGGTTATCAAAAAACTGCAATGTGGGGACCAGCAATTGGCATAACAGCTATGTTTCTGAACTCCCATGTAGTCGACTATGGTTCGAGTCCTGAACCCCGTGACTTAAACTCATGCTGGGTGCGTGTGCGTGTATGCCCAGGATCCTGAGAGGAGAATGGAGGAGAAGGGATTGAGGTGTGGCAATCCCCTCTGTAGGGGGCGATTTCTCGCTTTCTGTCTCTGTCTCTCTCTGTCTTTCTGGTGAGCTCACGCACCTTATAGCAGAAACCTCTCCAAAACAAAAACAAACAAACAAAAAAAATGCAGTGTGGGGCTGGTCAGCAAATGGCATTAGTGGTTTTGTCTCTGGACTCCCACATGGCCAACAGCAGTTCAAGTCCTAGGCCTGGCAACTTGAAACTCAAGCCAGGCATGTGTGCATGTCCAAGATCCCAGAAAGAATAGAGGAGAAAGGATTGTAGCATGACCATTCCCTTGGGGTTTAATTTCTCACTTCGCTCTCACTGTCTGTCTCTCCTGGGAGCATACACGCCCTAAGGCAAAAAGCTGTGTCTCCCCCATACACACACCCACAAAAGGTACAATGTTAAACAAATGAGAAATGGTAGTCCTAATATTTTGCACATTGCAAAGTAGTCTTGAATGTATATATATTAAATTTATATATACTCATATTGACTATATCTATGCCTCTATATTTATATTTACATATTGTATTTCTCTCAAGAATATTCATATAAAAGAAATAGAGTTTCTTGAATCATACCATACTTCCCTGAGCAATGGGAGTAACTAGACAGGGTGTAGTATAAAAGTTAAAATAATAAATTTTCACATATCACCTTATCATTTTGCACATAATTTTGAGAAATAAAAAGACATGAAACTAAAATCTGGGTCGTCATTAAGCAAATACTTTCTTTCAATGCCATCTTGAGTTTGTACAGTCATGCAATTAAGTCAGTAATTTGTATGAGAATTTCTCAAGTATACGGATGTATTGCCAAATCCAAATTAAAAGGTCAACTAAACCAAAAATGTAGAGTGGATTTAGTAGCCCCTAAGGACCAATTAACACAAACAAATGTTTATTAAACAGTCACTTAATTGCTACTTAACTAAACTATACCTATAGTATACTGTAATGAAGATTAATAGACGCTGAACAGATTGTTTATTTACTTTAAAAGGTAGGAGTCCTTGATATTATGCATGGGGTAACTTAGTATTATAACATATTATGTTTCAATCACTTGGGGAACAAAATGCCATTACAAAATTATCTTTATTTAATGTACACATTCAAAATACTGTATCCCTGCTTTAAGTGGGATATGCTAATGTTAAATAAGAGTTTCTATTAATGTAAATGTGTTTATTAAAATTAAAGACAAACAAAAACACTGGAATTATCATAATGTGTGAAGTTTTTAAAAATTGGTTTTATTTATATTTCGTCACTCAATCTTTGCAGCATAAAAAAGTAATCTTCCCTGCATGAGTACCCTGCATATAAGTCCAGTCAAAGATATTACCATCCACATCATCCTTAACACATAATTTGATAATTTTGTGTCTGCTAAATTTTTTTCTCTTCTTTCTTTTTTATTTATTTTTAATTTTTAAACTGGAGTGTAACTAGCTATTCCAGTGTTCTTGGCGAAATGGGTGTTACTGTGTAGAAGTAACTTTCTAGGCATTACAGAAGGTCTATAAGAAAGACTCAAGCAGAATCACTTTTCCTGGATGAGTGTCCTACATTTAATTGAGTTTGCCTAGAAAATAATTACTAGAAGCAAGAAAGTTTTAGACCAGAAAATCGTAGATCAAAATCTAATTTTGCTTATTGCTTAAGTATTTGGCTTATAGGAACTTTCAGTGTGGTATATTTAACACCCATGTTGTATATTATAATTGAAGAGTTTTATATCTATGTATTATAGTAAACCCTTGACCACTATCCAGATTACACTATACATATACTGATTAACCTTTTTAGCTTTGATGCTTTCAGGGAACTATGGTGACTAGAAGGTCACTCATTTGAAACACCATAATTGCTTGAAGTGAGTGCATTTAATTCAACAGTAGTGTTAGAATATGGAATTGGTTTTGCCATTAAAACAAAGTATAATGTGACTGTTTTGATTCTTAAAAGCAATCTTTATTATATAAATGAACTCTTATCTATAGGCTTTGTTATCTTAAATCTTAATTTAATTGACTTACAGTCAGTTATAAATGACGACTGTTTAAATAATCTTGGGACCAGCAGTTAACGTAATGGCTATGTCGCTGGACTCCCACATAGTCAACCGCGGTTCGCGTCCCGGACCCGGTGGCTTAAATTCACACCAGGCACGTGTGCGTGCGTGCCCAAGATCCCAAGAGGAGAATGGAAGAGAAGGGATTGCAGTGTGACCATCCCCCCTGGGGGGTGATTTCTCACTTTCTGTCTCTCTGTCTCTCTCTGTCTGTCTGGCAAGTGCACACACCCTACAGCAGAAACCTCTCCAAAAAAAAAAAAAGAAAAAAGAAAAAAAAATCTTTTATAGTGCTTCCAGCAGGCTGTATGGAACCTAGTTCTTCATATCTGGTACTAGTTTTGGACCTGGTAAAAAGCAAGTGCTCAATTAAATTTCTTAACATTATGAATGATGAATTAATTCATTAGTAGAATATTTCACAAAGTATACGATATTAAGAGTTTTACAGGCTAGACAGTGATGTGGTGATTAAAGCTGCTGGATCTCACATGGCTGGCTGGTCAGTTCCAAGGCTTGGCTGGACCTGGCAGCTTGAATAACACACAGGGAGTGTGCACAGGCGTGCCCAAAACCCCCTGGAGAATGATTCTCATCTTCCTTCTTTTTCTATCTCTGACAAATGCACACACCCTACAGCAAATTTCAAAAAATGAAAATTTCAATACATAAATTTAAGACATTATATCAAAGTATATTCTTACTTCCCTTTCTTACTCTTTCTAGTTCTTCACTTTTTCTTCCTTCTTCCCTTTCTTCCTTCTTTCTTTCTCTCTCTCTTATCTTCTTTCATCCTTTCTTATCTTTTTTCTTCCTTTGCTCCTTTCCTTCCTCTCCTTCTTCCCTTTTCTTTTTCACTTTTTTCCTTCATTTCCTTGACTTTCTCAATAATAGTATGGTAACAATTATGCGAAGATAACTTAATTATTTTTGTTGATTTCAGTTTAATCTAATTTCAAACTTTCTATTTTCTAAATTCTAAATTTGATAATTTAGATAAATTATATTTAAATATCTTCTCCAGGAAAAGTGATTCTTTCAAACATATATTTAGATTGAAAAAATAGAGAAAGTTAGCTACATTAAAATAATAGGTGGTGACAGTGTTGCTAATATGACTTAATATTTTCAATTTATAAATTTTTTAATAAACTCAGTCTTACATTTCTTTTCAGTTATATAAAATACTGATGTTTAAAAAAACACTTGAACTGCAGAATAGTAATATTAGTATTTCGTAGAAAAGGGGAAATACAAAGATGAACTTTGGAACTACAGAAATATTTATAGTACATTGAAGGGTAATAGATTAATCAATGAAAAAAATGTAGATCTAGTAGAGCTTCAATGTATGTGTTATTTTATATTTTAAAGAAATAAAAAATCATATCCAGTTAGAAAACTGTGAAGCCCCAATTTCTATAGAAATCATTTAATTATACACACTTCGAATTTCCACATTACCACCGATGGAAAGTTTTCTCTGTCTCTGTTTGTGATGTGTAATTTCATACAGTTTTCTTCCCTAAGGGAAATACTTATTTGATTCCATTCTTGGATAAAAATGATCTGTCACTATTGTTTGCTTTAAAGGGCTTTTTGCTTTTTTTTTTTTTTTTTTTTAACAGCGAATACTCAGAGAAAAATCCAGGCACAGGGGATTGCAGTCCAGCTGTTGTGGCATAAATCAATATTTAAAATGCACAAGAGTGAATTTTTTCTTCCCCCTGAAAATGGGGCTTTTGTGTGCTTAATTTCTTATTTTATTAAAATGCCCAACTTTGTCTAAGAAAAATTTGAAATTTAGCTTGGTTTTTGTGTAAGTGCACTGCTCAATAGAGGGGGAAGAGAACAGAAGTACAAGTACAATTTAATGTTTGATTCCTATGCCCTGTCGGGGGGTGCTGAAACCATCGATTTTATGAACAGACAACCACATTTCTGGTTGAGTTAGGGAACACATTGCTTCCTAGGTCCTTTTGCCTTCAGCAACATACACCGGGTTTTATGTTAAAGGCCCGTCAAAGAAAAAGGTAAAAAGAAACAAGAAAGAAAGAAAAGAAAAAAAAAAAAAAACAAGTATTCATATCTGAAAAGAGATCACTATCCTCCTGGTTTTAAACACAGGTATAAAGCAAAAGCACATCTGTCCTTCTCCAAACACCTATTGGCAAGATAGTAGTCTTTGGCTATACTCATTTATTGCCTGAACTCTTCCATGCATTTTATGCCATGATTTATGTACTAGAAGGTTGCGCCTTGAAATTCTCTTTTATCATTTTATTTCATTCTCAGTTCGCCCTGAGAACAGTTTTCATTCTGAGGCTTCACACCAAATGCACTGATTTTGCAAAATCTGTCCCCTGCGTTCAGATGCCCATCTTCAAATTTCTACCGCGCTCCTCTGGCCCCCAGGGTGGACCACTGCCTGGGTGCATTAATAGCACAGTCACAATGTAAGTGCCAGGAGGCGGCACCATCACACTTGGACGCCAGCATCCCTGTTTCCTCTGAGTCTCACTACGGAAAAACTAAGGCTAAAGGTTAAAAGATGCGGTTTATTAAATAATTCAAGCCATTAACCTGCAACCTACAAACCGATGGCAGCCTATTAAGTTTACACTGCCATGATTCACGGTGGGTGTTTACGGATGCTATAGCGTAATGTCTGTTTACTTTATTTTTATTGCTACACTCTAATGTACTGAGGAAGGAGGGTGAAAAAAGGTGACAGGACCTACGCAAGGGGACAATAAGAGCAGCAGACTCACTTTGCATAAAGAAGATTGAAGCCTTCCCTCCCTCCCTCCATCTCTCCGTATAGGCCCCAGTGCACATCTGCGTCACTTACGGGGAGGAGGAGGCGCTGAGGCAGAGAGAAAATTGTACTGTGAGGACCTTGACAGCTTCACAGGCGGGCTTTTTCTTTTGCCACCCTGTATTCTCTGGATATTTATTTTTCTCTTTTAGAAACTGACTATATAATACCGCCCCTTCTCGCATTGCAGAAAGCGTTTGACTTTCTCAGAGATACCAGGCAAGCTTTCAGGGCATCCTCAGAGAGGCCAGGGACAGGGGCGCAGGTGCACGAAGGCTGGGGGAGGCGGTGAGCTCCTGGGCGACTTGGGGGTTCTTTCTCTCTCTGGCTGTGTCTGTGCTCTCTAGGCACTGAACTCTGAGCTGCAAGGACAGGAGCTCCGACACCTTCCCGACTAAAGCTCCACCGCGAGTGCCTCCCAGTGAGGCGCATCCAGCTGCGGCCGCCTCCCGAGCTTCGAGCTTCGGAGCGCGCAGATCTCCCTCCCTCGCGCATCTCCAGCCTCAGGGTCGTCCCTCCTCGCCACAGCCACTGGTCCCCCCGCTCAGGGATCGAGGATTCTCAGCCCTTGGCGTCCCTCTGCTCCCGGCCAGGGGTCTCCCCAAACCCAGGTCCTGCGGACCTGACAGCGGCTGAGCCGCGCGGCTTCGCGGTCGGCGCTCCGGTCTTTGCCTGACCGGGCGCACTGCCCGCCTCGCCTCCTCTGGCTCCCGGGGTGCAGAAGGAGCATCCCGCCTCCTTCTCCGCCCCTGGGCTTCGCCGGCCTCCCCCACCTGCTGGCCGATCTACTCCTACGCAAGCTTCTGTCCCTCTGCTTTCCTTGCGTAAAGCATGTCAGGCTCTGGGCGAAAAGACTTCGATGTGAAGCACATCCTCCGACTCCGCTGGAAACTCTTCAGCCACCCATCGCCATCCTCGGGAGGCCCGGCGGGGGGCGGCTGCCTGCAACAGGATGGCAGCGGCAGTTTCGAGCACTGGGGACCCAGCCAGAGTCGCCTGCTCAAAAGCCAAGAGAGGGGCAGTGTGAGCACTTTCTGGAAAAAGCCTTCCTCCTCTTCCTCCTCCTCTTCGTCGTCCTCCCCATCCTCTTCCTCCTCTTCCTTCAATCCACTGAATGGCACCCTGCTGCCCATTGCCACCAGGCTGCAGCACGGGGCTCCAGGACAGGGCACCCAGCAGCCGGCCAGGACTCTCTTTTATGTGGAATCTCTAGAGGAGGAAGTGGTGCCAGGCATGGACTTCCCTGGACCACACGAAAAAGGACTGGTCCTGCAGGAGCTCAAAGTGGAGCCAGCCAACTCGAGCCAGGCAACAGGTGAAGGATGTGGACACAGGTACAGTAAGTCCCCACAGGGCATGCAAACATCTCTCAATTCCCTCTCATTTCTCCTGCGTGTCCTTGGAGTTACTAAGGCAGAAACGTTTCAGGTGGAAATTGGGGGTGAAGAGAAGCCAGCCTGATTTTTGTTACCCAAGTTGTAATCGCTTTGAAAGTTTGCTCATTAATTTCTATTGGCTCGTACACGTTACTTTTCCTTTTTGCAAGTTTCCAGAGTTGTAACCACCAATGGAATATACTTGCATTTTGACAAACCTTCAAGGAAAATCGTTCTCCTACTGTTGAGACCACAGTGTTCCTCTGTCACCTTCTGTCATTAAGTTCTATCAGTCTTCCTATTATTTGTGGTGGAATTTGCTTGAAACTCCATCACGATGCACTCCATATACTGACCTAGGACTGACTGCATGTTGTGTAGATCACTGTGGTTTGGAACTATATTTTGGGATAATGCGATGGACAGAATGAGGTCATTGGATAACAACACGATCTTGTTTCTCTCTGGCCACTGAACTATATTCTCTTGTTTTCCTTTATCCCAACTTTTCTTTCTGCCCTTACTTTTTGTACCTTGTGTTCTTTTTTGCCATGATCAGTGTAAGATTTAGAACTGAACTGCTGTGCATCCCTTCTGCATTTAGCCATTGTGACTTGTCAGTGCAGTATTGAAATAGTTTATCCTTAGTAGCTGGATCAATATTTTTTTCTAATTTAATTCTAATATTTGTGTGTGTGAGAGCATGTGCATGTGTGTAGAGTTCTGCCACTGAAGACTTTTAGAAAACCCCTGGCATACATGAAACTCCTAGGTTTTTATTTTTGGAGGATGGGCTCATTATTATTCTACACTACATTATGGCTACTACTGGCATATAATGATAATACGAAGATTTGCATTTATATTCACGTGCTATTAGAGTACATTATTGAAGAAGAAATGCAAGAGAAATACAGGTAAATTATTATCTATAAAAACTCTTTAATTATCTCTTAACGAATTAGATACAGATGCTTGATTAAATCAGCTTTCGATAAAGTTGATTGTGAAAAAAAATCAAAATAAGTGCAGGTGCTTTTTAATTATGTTGAAAAATGTGAAGTTCGGGATACGAGAAAGATATCCTCAAACTTTTCAGTCTATGAATTTTATAGATTTTAGCTTGAGTGTTAATAGTTTTGAACATATTCTGTTACATGAAGATAGTAAATAAAATTTAAGATTATTATTTCAATGAGAGAAAAGTTTAACTTTGAATTTTAAAGTATGACATGAGTTTTTATATATAGGAGATGTAAATATTAATATCAATTTATCCATTATTTAGTTAAAATATTTCACCTAAATTATTATAATTTGAATACCATGAAACTACTAAACTTATGTATTCCCTAGTTATGTATAATTTTAGACTTTGAAGAGTAAATCTATGGGGAATTTTACCTTTTGTAGTTGAGTAAATATAATATTTTTGAGGAGGAGACTTATCCATACATATTTAGAAATTCACTTTATATATTTCAAAGGAAAATAATTAGGTTAAATAGTTACAAATTACTAGTTTATTCCAACTGATAATCTGGAGACTCATAGCTCTGTAAAAAGTAGCTTAAAGTCTTTATATAAGTATGAATTAAATTAATTTCTGGATGTATTAATGTCTCTTTTTTTAAAAGTTTGTCTTATAAATTACAACATTTTTAAGTATATGAGACATATTTGGCACTGGCAATTTTGGAAGACTTTCATGTAAGTTGGAGAATATGAAAACTAATGGAGTGATGATTTTAAAATGATAAAAAATGTGAAAATATAAAACTAATAACTAACAGCAGTCAGGAATAGAACAACCATAAGAATTCATTTCAAATTTCTTATTTTTAAAAGAAAAATATACTTCATTGTTTCTATTGACAAAGAGTTGTGAGTGTAACAATTCTGAAAATAGGGAAAGCTTTGAAGATGACCCAAGTAATCTTCACTCACTGTTGGTGAAGGTGTTAGGGTGTCTTTTGAGATTTTGCTTGTGAAAGCTATTAAAAATGAGAGCTAATTTTTAAAATGTTATTTATTCATTCATATTTTAATTTGACCAGAGAGAAAGAGAGAGAGAGAGAAAGCCACCAGGTCTGAGACTCGAACTGTGGTGGGCCATGCGGGAGTGCTCAGCACTTCAACCACCATGTCACTTGCTGGTCCCTGAGATCTCATTTTAATCTGAAAGTTTTTCAGTACTTACATACTTTAGCTAAATTTGAATTCCCTATTAGACAGATAAGCTAGCACTGATAGTATATTATACGTTTTCTGTGTCCCTGAACTTTCTTAGAAATTGGTTCTTTCATAGAGCATTGTGCTCATGATTGATTGAAAACCACAGTCATAAACTTAGCAGTTATTTGTTAGCAATATAAAAGATTTTAATGTGATAGGAATGGAGTTCATTGCTCAGAAGAGATTACATTTCCAGAGTAAGATATTGTGTGGAAATTTTGTTGTACTTCAGAACTTTATACAAAATAATAAGTAACGTGAACTTTTCCTCCCCTGTGGGAACCCATTACAGGAAAACTCTAGAGTGTGTATGATGACTAGTGTGTACACAAGCTGTATAAACCCTCCATGATGATTTTTATAACTTAGGTATCTACAAACTACAATATCACACTTAATGGGGAGCATTTCATTTTACCAATTCAGACTTTTGCACTAATTTACTTATTATAGGTGACACAAGGGATGACCCCTTCTGTGATGTTCTCTTTATTAGTTTGATCTCTTTATTTGGTCTCTGACTAGTGAGAAACACTGGTTTAGAGAAGTATGAACAACTTGGTGGATTGAAGCTGTTGTTAGAACAGCTGGATGGTGGATACTCAGGGAAAAGCTGCCAATAGTCGCAGAATTCTGGAAAGGTCAAATTATCATGGAGTTGAAACAGAAAAGTGATAGGAAAGCAGTAGTAAACTAATTAAAACCCAACTTTTATTTTACCTCCACCCTACTACATGAAACACCTACTATTCTATTCTACTCTTAAAAAAAAATCTCAGAACTCTACCACCATGATCATCATATTATTAAGAATTCTGACTTTTACATGATAAGTTGCTGACCTGTACTATTAACCATTAATTTCTCTGCCTCACTTTCCAAATTTATATTTGAAAGTTTATAATTTCCTGGATATTCAGATCAGCATATATTTATGTTGTGGATATTTCTGTCCAAAACTCCATATGTAGTAAACTAAGAAACCAAAGAGCAATATTTATATTCTTGCAGTTTATAGTGATGAGAGTGGGAGAAAAGATGCTGTGTTTTAACGGCTTGTTTTTTTTTAGATTCTAAATTCTAACATTGTAGTCATCTGATTCCATGGTTTCAGCTAGCATCCATAAACCACATTTCCAGGTTTGCATCTCTAAGCTACACCTCCCCTTGACCTCTGGTCTCCAACATGCAGCCCTCTAGCTGACCTCTCTGATGAATGGCGCAGGACTAAATAAACCTGTACAACATAGAGTAATAGTCTTCCTTCTCTCTTGCTCAATTTCTTTCTTCTCCACTGCAGAGAATTTTTCCTCATTCTTCAGTTTGCACAAGCCAAAGTTCTAGGATCATATTTGTCAACATCTTCTTTTCCATCATTGTCAATATTCCACCAAGCACAGTCACTTTTACTTAGAAAATCTCTCAGATGGTGTAATGATTATGTCACTGGGGACTCCCACATAGTTGACCCGGTTTGAGTTCCTGGACTCAGTGACTTAAACTCATACCAGGCACATGTGCATATGTGCCCCTAATGCTGGCATGACAATGGAGGGGAAGGGATTGTGATGTGGCTATCCCTTTGGGGGGTGATTTTTCGCTTTCTGTCTCTTTGTCTCTCTGGTGAGTGCACACATCCTGTAGCAAAAATGTCTCTCTAAAAAAAAAGAAAGAGAGAGAGAGGAAAAAAAGAAAAAGAAGAAAGAGAGAGAATGAGAGAAAAAAAGAAAGAAAGAAAGAAAGAAAGAAAGAAAGAAAGAAAGAAAGAGAAAAAAGAAAATGTAAGAGGAAAGAAAGAAGGAAGGAAAGGAAAGAAAGAAAAAGAAGGAAGAAAAGAAAAAGAAAAAGAAAGTCTCTTTGGATCTGTCCAATATCTCTCCAGCTCCATTATCATCCCCTTATCTAAGTTACTTTTCACTTTCAACTTGGGTTCCCCCATTACCTTTGCCTCCTATAAACTATTCTCCACAATGAAGTCATTAAAATGATGAAACAAATCATTTTTATACACTCCTCACTTTCCTTTTCTTCCCCCTGAAGGATTCGCACCATTTTCCTATTTCAATTTATATACCAGGGACACTCATAGAGCCTACTCTAAAATTATTTTATTTAATTTTATTATTATTATTATTATTTTCACATGAGTTTTGCCAGAGAAAGACAGAGAGAGAAAGAGAGAGAGAGAGAGAGAAAGCTGCCAGGTCCGGGACTCGAACTATGGTCAGCCATGTGGGTATTCCAGCACCTTAACCACCACACCACTTGCTGGCCCATAGCGCCTACTCTATCCCATGGATACCCACAGGTCACAATCTGTACCACAGACACACTCACAGATCACAGTCTGGACCATGGACAACTTGACCTTAAGTGATCTGCCCTGGCTATCTGGGTCTTCTCTCAATAACTTTTCCCTAAACTACTGCTTTCCAGACTCATTGTTCTTGGAAACTAAAAGATTCCTCTGTCTCTGGGCCTCACAGGTGTGTTTCCCCTCCTCATTTAATGACTCTCCTGCTCTCACTGAATCTTTCCAAAATCATTCTTAGTCATTATGGACATGTCTTGAGAAAAAGCTCGGAAAAGCATTCCTTGATCCCCTAGACAAATTTGTATCATTTAGTTTCAATGTCCTGAGAGGAATTGCTCTCTACTTTTTCTTCAATGTCTTACTGAAGTGTATTACCATGTATTAACATTATGTTGATTTTATTGCTTAACTCTAACTCTAATGGCCAAGTAGAGAGAAATTCGTCTGTTTTCATCATAGTTTAGCTCTTTGATAGTGCATGATTGAATAAATATTTGTCATAATCATCTTGAGTGACATCGATCAATAACTTTTTTTGCTATAGAGCACAGTGAATATTCATATTGTGTAGGTCAAAATTTGTAACATCCTATGATCTCAGTACAAATATTATATATCCCTTTGGTAAGACAATTACATAAATAAAAAGACTGTGATTTAGCAAGGGTAATTAATTTGCCCATAATCACAAGCTTGTAAATAGTGCAAGCCTGAACTTTTAATCCTTGCTGTCTGACTCCAGACATCATAGTATAGACTATTCTTTCCCTCTGCTTAGACAAAAAACAAATTAAAATAAAAATTTATAAAATGGAACAGCTTAAAGAGGCTTCACATAAGAGTGTAGAGGAACAGTTTGCTTTTTATGTTTTAATTTGTCAGTGGGCGTGTGCATTTGCTAGAGACACACAGAGAGGGAGAAAGAGAAAGCACCCCTCAGTGGTGCATGGTCGCACCACAATCTCTTCTCTCCCATTTCTGTAGCTGGTTAGAATTTGGGGCATGCATGCATATATGGCCAAAGTGTTTTCCAAGCCACCAGATCTAGGATTTGAATTGCATGGTAATCTATTCGGAATCTGATTCCCTTATCCACTAGGTCACTGGACTTGCCCTGCAGGGATAGATTTTCTATTTGCTTGGTGGAAATTATGTTTGCATTTGAATGTTTAAATAGACTTCTTAAAATGAAGAATGCTTGGTAAGTCTCAGAAAAAAGTTCTTAGCCTAAGTTAGAAAACACTGCATTTTTTTTAAATGAATCAATGCATTTTATTTTATAATTAATCAATGGTATGCAAGCACAAGCTAGGCATAGAAAAAAATAGAGAAAGAGAGGATCGTGGTGGAAAATTTGATTCTGAAGTTTAGAAGCATTGGTAGAGAAATGTCACTGGTGGAGAGGATACATTAAAATCTCCTGGGATCAGTGGGAGCTGAACCAGGCACCAGTTTAGAATGCAAAAGAATCGCCTTTGCTTCTACCAAGGAAAAATAAGCAAACAAACACAGAACAGATTTGAAATGATAAAAGCCTATTATTTTAGGGAAATTGTTCAGAAACTGCTTTTATGGAACACTAAAATAAAATAATATTTATGGTTTCTTTACCAAATTTCAGTGTAAAAATTAGTATAATTGAATGATTTTACTAAATTTTATGTTTTCTTTACAAATTTATCCTCAGTTTGGATATTAGCTAGTCTATTATTTTTTAAACCAGAGCTAGCAAAAATGATATCATTAGAGGAAATGATTTATTGGAGGAAAATTTTAGATATTTGTTTTGGAACATATTTTTCAATATTATATGGTGTTCTACCCAAAAGTCCATAATTTCCAGGTTTCCTGTTTTCAAAATAAATTGGTTTGGGACCAGCAGTTAGCGTAATGGCTATGTTGCTGGACTCCCACGTAGTCGACCGCGGTTCGAGTCCTGGACCCGGTGGCTTAAACTCACGCCGGGCGCGTGTGCGTGCGTGCGTGCCCAAGATCCCGAGAGGAGAATGGAGGAGAGGGATTGCGGCGTGGCCATCCCCCCTGGGGGGTGATTTCCTGCTTTCTGTCTCTCTGTCTCTCTCTGTCTGTCTGGCGAGCGCACGCGCCCTATAGCAAAAACCTCTCAAAAAAATAATAAAATAAAAAAAAATAAATAGGTTTCAAACAAATAAAGAATTTAAAGGAAAAAGAAATGGGACCATTGAGGTGACTTTGCAAGTACTCAAAACCTCAATTTTATCTGTAAGAAAGATGTAAATGTAAGATTAGTGTAAGATGATATAGAAATTACAACTTTTCTTTGAGGGAGAGATTTTTACTATAGGGCACATGTGCTCACCAGAGAGACAGAAAGCAAGAAATCACCTCGAAATTGAAACCATCAGGTCTAGGACTTGAACCACAGTCAACTATGTGAGAATCCAGCAATGTAACAATTATGCCATCTGCTGGCACTAGAAAATACAAATTTTAATTGTCACAAAAAAGCCAATAAGATAATATGCTGTTTCTCATTTGCAGGCTTTAAATTAACATACAATAATTGTACATACTTGAGGGAACACAATGTGATTTTTTTCAGTATAAGAATACAATGTGTAATATGTAAGAGTAATTAATATACTTGTAATCTCAACCATTTGTCATTTCTTGCTTTGAAATCCTGTTTTTTTGTTTTGTTTTGTTTTGGTTGTTAATGTTTTATTTTTGTCATAGGGCATGCATGCTCACTGGAGAGAGAAAGAGAGGGAAAGTGAGAGATCATCCCCCTGCTGCAATTTGCATGGTGCAATTGCCATGCTAAAATTCCTTCTCCATTCTCCTGTTGCAATCTTGGGCATGCACGCACACACCACCAGTGTGATTTTCAAGTCACTAGATCCAGGACTTGAACCATGGGAGCTGGTCATGTGGGATCTAGCACCTTAACCATCATGCCATCTACTGGTCCTGAGATGCTTTTTTTAAGTTACTTTGCAATATACACCAAATTGTTGTTAACTGTTATCCTGCTACTGTTACTTTTGTCACATTAGAATTTCTTCTGCCTGTAACTTTGTTTCCATTAATCAACATTGCTCTTTTTTCAAGTTTCCCAAGTTTTGTCTTTTTTCCTGTTTCTTAATAGTCATTCTTCATTTCTCTATTTCTATGAGGTTCTTTTGTTTACTTTTTGTTTGTTTGTTTTTTAAATCAGTTTCCTCATATGATGGAGAACATGTGGTATTTCTCTTTCTGTGATTGTCTTATTTCAGTTAACATAATTTTCTCTAGGCTGGTCTATTTCACCTCAAATGACAGGACTTTTTCCTATTTAATGGTTGAATAGTTTCCATTTTGTGAGTACACACACACACACGCACACGCCCGCATGTGCACACACACACACACACACATACACACACACATTTTCATTATCCATTAATCTGTTGATGGGCACTGAGATTGATTTCATGTCTTGACTATTGTGAATTGTGCTATGCTTACAGTTTTTGAGTGAAGTTGTTTTCTTAGTAAACTGAATTACTACCTTCTGTAAGGCATTATTTTTAATTATTTTAAAAATATAAATCCTTTATCTCTAATAAAATCATTATTTGAATAACATAGAATATAATATTGATTAATATTCACATTTGTTGATTTATTTTCCTTAGCCTCCAATATACTTTTTTTTTAATGTGAGATGATATAACTACCACATGTTAAGTCAAATTTCATTGTTGTTGACTAAGAGATCTTACAGAATTTATAGAAAATTATGAACTGTGGCATATGTTTGAGCAAAGTCAATTTTCTGAGCGATGTACAACCTTTCAATCAGTCTTAAAATTATGACGAATGCATCAAGCATATTGTTAATGTTATCACATCTTCTGAAATAACTTTAAGTATTTTGTGGTAACAAGAAAGAAAAAAGTGATTGCAATTCTCATATTAGTTTAGGTCATAATTAATTAGATTATTGCACTTAAAATAATTTTAGTCAAAACTTTGAAGAGAAGATGTAAACACAAATAATTTGGACAGAATTAAAGATAGTTTTGAGGATCTCATAACTCATACATAGGCAAACATTCTACTACAAATTGTAGGTATGATGCAAATTACCTTTGCTGAATTTTTCTGACCAGGATTTGAATATAGAATAGTATAAATGTTAAAGAAAGATTGGCAAACATAAGGTTGACCAGTGAGAATAATGTGTTATTGTTGTCAGACCCCATTTTGAATGGAAAGACAATTCATTTTGACAGAAATTTCTGTCATAGCATTGTTGCTATTTGAAAATGAATGTCTTTAATAATAACAAAGAGTGAAATCAGTTGATATTATTTCTAAATTCAGCCTTTTCTATTCTTTGTGGTTTTAACACAATGCTGATAACAGAAGATCATTGAAAACCTTTCAGTTTGATTTCTTATCATACTTGTTTTGTGATACCATATCCTGGAAGAACATCTTGTCATTTTTTTCATCATAGTGATATGGATCCATATTTCTTCATGTAAATTAGCATTTACTCCTGACCAAATATGATGGAGTGACTTCAATGATTTAATCAGAAAGTTGGGAGAGTTAGTAGTATGAGGGAAAAGAAGAATCTGTTTTATAGATTTTGAGAGGTGCCTGCCAGTATCTGTGCCAACAGGAAAACATTGCTTTTGTTGAGGTTGTTTGCTGACTAGTTTAGAAGGTTTTCATTATACACTAATGTCTATTCAGGTCAGGTGCTGCATATATTAGAACTTCAGAAAAGAATAAAAAGTCACATTTGGGAAGAAAATTATTTTTGGGAGTCACATCTTGGAATATATGGATATAAAAATAAAATGGGGTCAAGCCAGTGGCGTGGTGCTGAAGGCAGTTGGATCCCATATGCCTGGTCTTGAGGTTCAAGTCCAGGATCCAGCAACTTGAAAAACATGTCAGGCATGTGTATGTACATATCTAAAATCTTGATGTGAGAGAGAAATGGAGAAGAGGGGATTGTGGCATGACCATTCTCTATAGAGGACACTTAATCACTTTGTCTATTTCTCTTTCTTTCTGATAAAAATTTTTAAAAAGCTAAAAAAAAAAGTTTTTAAGACCCTGATAGTGAGATAACAGTAAAATGTGATGTTCTACGAGGTTGACCCTTGTAGGAATGTCCGGGACCTGCAACTGGAGGCCTCTGTAAGGACAGCATTAGCCCATAATCTGGGGCTGACTGCAGCTCAGAGTGGATCATAGTACAAAGACCCTTTGAGACTTGCTGTCTCTCTTGCTCATGGAAGAAATACATTGTTTAAAAATATATTAAAAATAATAAATATAAAATTATATGCTAGGTTAGAAAGTTAAATTGGTCTTGAAGCTAGTCAAGGAAAAGTATATGAGAGTAAGTTCATGCAATAGCATTGACCTATACACAAAAACATCAAATCAGCACATTCACCTCTGATAAAATCAGGATTTTGACAGTCATAGGAAGCATCCTTCTTATTACTTTTCTCTATGATTATTTTTATTATGAGCCTAATTATAGCTTTCTTTAAAAAATATTGTATTTAATTTAAATGTGCAAGTAAACTTAATTCCACTTATAAAAGTAAATCAGCAATTATTTTGGACTTTTCTTTCTTCAACCATAGCAACTATTGTAGTTAAACATTTAGAAAGAAGGATAGACACTTAAAAATTACAACTATACAACTTCTGAGAATCTTAATTATGGAATATCTTAAAATATAAGGGCTTGATATTATTAATAGTCAAGATTCAATTGAAAATGCTGTAAAATCTTGAACTCACGTTGGACATGTGTGTGTGCATGCCCCAAATCTTAAGGCAGTGGAGGAGAAGGGAAGTGGTGTGGACATCTCCCTTGGGAGTGATTTCTCGCCTTCTGTCTCTCTGCTTCTTTGGTGAGTGCACACGTCCTATAGCAAAAATCTCTCTCAAAGAAATAGAAAGAACAGAAAGAGAAAAAAAGAAAAAGTAAAGGAAAAAAAAAGAAAGAGAAAAAGAAGGAGAAAGAGAAAGAGAAAAAGAAAAAGAAAGAGAAAAGGAAAGAAAATTACATTGGGTGCATGTGGGTACGTGCCCAAAATTCTGAGAGGAGAATGAAGGAAAAGGGATGACAATGGGGCCATCTTCCCCTGAGAGGTGATTTCTTACCTTACCTCCCTCTTTTCATCTCTGGTGAGCACATGTACCCTATAGTAAAAACCTGAACAAACTAAACCACATCAAACAAAATCATCTCAGAGAATTATAATTTGGTTCCTCAAAAAAGTAAAAACAAAACTGCCTTTGATCCAGCAATCCCACTGCTGGGGATATATCTAAGACAATTGAGATCAATATGTTGAAGAGATGCCTGAACTTCCATGATCACTGCAGCAGTAGTCAACATGTGTCAACATGATTACACTTGTGTACAAAATTGTGTAAACAGCAAACTTACCAAGAGTAAAATGGGGGTTAGGCAAGTTAAGGGAAATACTGGCTATAGGACACAGAATTTCAGAGAGACAGGAGGAATAAGTTTAAGAGATTGTGCATCATGACAACTGAAGTTAACAGCAATGTATTGTTTACTTGGTAATTACTAAGAAAGTAGTTTTTAGTGTCCTCACCAAAAGAAAAAACAAGAGGAATATGTGAAGTAATGCACATGCTTATGTTAAATAGTTTGATTTAGCATTCTATAATGTATCCATACATTTTTTAAAAAATCTTGCTAGTCATTGTAAATAATTACGCTTTTGGCTTATCAATTAAAAAAGAAAATAAGGACCAGCGCGTGGCATGGTGGTTAAGGTAGCTGGATCCCACGTGGCTGACAAAGAGGTCTGAGTCCCAGGTGTGGTGGTTTGAAAACACACTGGGGCTTACACATGCATGCCCCAAAGCCCATTATAATTATTGTATATCTTTGTGGGAACTGAGGATTTTCAAAACATGGAGACAATATGTAATGTTCAAATAGGAAAACAGTAATCTCCGTGATCTAACATTTGTCACTACTTTGTGTTGAAGACATTTGAAATGTGAGTTTTCAACTTTGAAATACTGTAGATAGCCACCACGCCATGAGCTCGCCCAGTCTCCTGGTTTCTTTACTGTGATGTATGATAACTAGTATTTTGTAACTCATTGCACTTAGTTACAGGCATTCTGTTAACCAATTTTGCCTTATAGCTCCAGTCTCCTTCTCCTTTCCAGATTCTAGTACCAACCATTAAACTCTCTGTTTCCATGCAATTAAACCTATTAGCGTAAGTGTAATGCATGTAATTCATGTCAAAATTGAGTGCCCATTGGTGTTCATAAAATGCAATATTGCCACCTAGTGGTCATTTGGTAACATTGAAGCTACATCTTCCTTTGGGGGTAAAATATAAAAGACAGTTAAAACTATAATATATAGAACAGCAGATAAATAAGAAGATCAACATATTGTAAGATAGTAACATACTTTCTATAAGATACAGTTCTTTGGTGCTACTTGTATTCAGCTTCCACTACATTAATTGTAAAAAACTCTGCTCTTGATGAAAACTTAAAGGGATATCTCTAGAAGTCACTCTAAACTATAGTAGACAATCAAATATACTATATTATCAATTATTAGTCTTGTGATTTTATTTTCACTTTTTTAGAGAGATTTTTGCTATAGGGTGTGTGCACTTGCCAGAGAGACAGAGATACAGAGACAGAAAGTGAGAAATCGCCCCTCATCAGAGGGATAATCACACCACATCCCCTCTCCTCCATCTCCTCTCGAGATTTTGAGCAAGCACACACATGCTCCTGGTTTGAGTTTTATGACACCAGGTCTGGGACTCGAACTGTGGTTAACTATGTGGGAGTCCAGCGATGTAATTTTTACTCCATTTGCTGGTCCCCTAGCATGAGTTTTGAGTCTCCAGGTCCTGGGCCCAAACTGTGGTTGCTATGTGAAAGTGCAGCTATGTAAACATTATTCCATCTGCTGGCCCTTCCCGTGTTACTTATTGCAACTGTTGGAATGGAAAATTTAAATCAGTCTTTATACCTTATTTTTCAAATACGATCATTTTTACCAAATTTATTTTTAAAATATTGAATTAAGAAGGTCTACTACATAAAATGCACCACATTTGAAATATTTAATAACATTTGTTAGTATAAAGCATAAGAGTAAGAGAGTACTAATATTTCAAATGAAATTAGCTATTTAAAATATACATGTGTGCAAATCATGCAGGCCCAGTTGATGAATTGTAGACAATTAGAAGAAAAAGTCACTATGCTACTCTAGTAACTTTTCTAAATTCCTTTGCTGTGAATTCATGAATTACAAGAGTTGCTAACGCTGTCTTCCTCACCTCACAGGAGTATTTATTGAGATATTCACGCCAGAGTACCTGACAGCGCTTAGAGACGTTCGGCATTAGGCCACAATCATTGAGCTAACAATGTTGCTAGGGGGCCCAGGGTACAGTACCAGAGATAATGAAGCTAGACTGAAAGTGCAGCATGTGGTTTTCTCTAGAGCTTTATCTAGGCTATAATATTGCTATGGCTAGTTTTCTAGAAAAGTGTTATCTAGAATTTAATTACTAAAGCATGTAACTCTGCAATACAGTAACTAATATTACTTAATCATTTGACAATGTTCACAATGATCTACCAGTTATGAAAAAATGTTTTTAAAAATAAACAATAGAAAAAAAAAAACAGGAAAGAAATACAAAAACCTTTTTAAAAAAATTGCCAGAAGGTGTATGCACTGAGAGACAGGGAAAGGGAAAGGCAGAAAGCATCCCCACATGGGGGGTAGTCATGCCTCAGTCCCTTCTCTCCTGTTGTTCTCTTCAGATTTTGGACAAACATGCTTATGTGCCCTGTGGGTTTCTCAAGCCTCTGGGTCCAGAACTCCAACAGTGGTGATGTTATCTGTGTGGGATACAACTGCCTCAGCCATCACAGCATTGAGCTGGCCCAATACAAAGACCTTGTAAAACTAGCATTCTAGAGACCAGCAGGTGACTCAAAGGTTATGTCACAGGATTCCCACATAGTCAGCCACAGTTGGAGTCTCAGACCCAAGGACTTAAACTCACTCCGGGTGCATGTGCGTGCATGCCCAAGAACCGGAGAGGAGAATGGAGGAGAAGGAATTTCAGAGTGGCCCTCCCCCGTGGGGGCTGATTACTTGCTTTCTGTCTCTCTATCTTTCCGGTGAGTGCATGCACCCTATAGCAAAACCCTCTCTTAAAATTAATTAATAACAAAAACAAAAACTAATATTCTAAATATTTCCTTGAGAGTTTAAAGTACAGTTTTTGAAGTTTTGAAGTATTGAATTCTGTTATACAACTCTTCAAAGTTTTTAAAGAAGTTACATTTTTGCAAGTGTAACTCTTCTTTTCAGCATTTCACCTTGCCCTGAAGCTAGCAATTATAATTAGAGTACTTTTATTTAGCTAATTATTGCTTAAATAATTCAAACTGCTTTGTCCTCATTCAGATTAGATGATGTGGCAACTGATTACACCCCTTTCCTCTGTTTCCTTCAGAAGAGAATTTAAACAGCAGATCTACAGCTGAACACCTTTCTATCCTACCGGATATACAAAGTCGAATTATAGGACACAAGGGGGAGAAAAAAAACTATTTTATTGCTTTGGAGTTTTGGGCTTGTTGCTGTTCTGCGTTAAAACCCATGCTCAACACAGGAAACACTTTATAGACCTCTCATACATTTGGAAGATTTTCTTTTTCCTCGTTAAGTAGAAACCCTTGTCAATCCCAGTATGGAGTGGTTCCAAAATGTCATATTGAATCTTCTCCTAAAGACAGTGCTGAAAGTTCTCAGAAGTCCCATAATGTATGGTAATTACATGAGGTATTTTGGAAACACCTTTTAGGTTCTAACTTAGAAATTGTAGGAGAGCATTCCGTCCTGTAACATACAGAGCTTTTGATCAAGCACTCATTATACACAGTAATCCAGGGACCAGTCTATGGTACAGTGATTACTTTGCTGGACTCTCCCATGGCCAATCACAGTTTGAGTCCCAGACCTGGTGGCTTGAAACTCATGCCAGATTCATGTGTGTGCATGTCTAAGATCCTGGGAGGAGAATGGAGGAGGAGAAGGGATTGTGGTATGGCCATAGCCCCTGGTGGGGTGATTTCTCATTTTCCCTCTCACTGAGTCTCTCTCTCTTTTTCTCTCTGGCAAACACCCTTACCATAAGGTAAAAAAAAAAAAAAAAAAAAAAAATCTTGCAAAGAAAGAAAAAGAAAGGAAAAAAAAAAAAGAGAGAGAGAGAGGGAAAACAGAATCTAATCTAGTACCAAACCTTCTATATATAGTTCTCTATGACCTCTGGAATATAGATAATACTCATTCTGTTCTTCCTGAAAGACATAAATTGGTGATAATTCTGCCCTTTCTTTTGCTACTACCTCTTTCTAAGGAGATTTTTTTTCATGGTCCTACAATAAGAGGTAGCAAGCCATATTGTGATTCATTGAAGTCTGAATTGAAGCAATCACAAAAGAGTGTCACATTTTTCTTGAGAGTTTTTTTTTTTTTTTTTTTTTTTTTTTTTTTTAAAGAAAAAAAAAAAAAAGGAAAAAAAAAAAAAGAGAGAGAGAGAGGAAAACAGAATCTAATCTAGTACCAAACCTTCTATATATAGTTCTCTATGACCTCTGGAATATAGATAATACTCATTCTGTTCTTCCTGAAAGACATAAATTGGTGATAATTCTGCCCTTTCTTTTGCTACTACCTCTTTCTAAGGAGATTTTTTTTCATGGTCCTACAATAAGAGGTAGCAAGCCATATTGTGAATCATTGAAGTCTGAATTGAAGCAATCACAAAAGAGTGTCACATTTTTCTTGAGAGTTTTTTTTTTTTTTTTTTTGCTATAGGGAGCATGTGCTTGCCAAAAAGACAGAAAGCAAGAAGAAATCACTCACCAGGGGGATGGCCAAGCTGCAATTCTTTCTCCTCCATTCTCGCAGGATTTTGGGCGTACACGCTCATGTATCTGGCATGATTTTTTTTTTAAGCCCCCAGGTCTGGGTCTCAAATTGCAGTCAAGCTCTGGGACTAGCAGTTGGCATAAGGGCTATGTTGCTGGACTCCCATGTAGTCGACCACAGTTCAAGTCTCAGACCCGGTGAGTTAAACTCACATCGGGCACGTGTGCGTGCATGCCCAAGATCCTGAGAAGAGAATGGAGGAGAAGGGATTGTGATGTGGCCA
>NW_006203794.1:447866-452911 GCF_000334495.1 Tupaia belangeri chinensis
TCGCTTTCTGTCTCTCTTTCTCTCTGTCTTTCTAGTGGGAGCACATACTCTATAACAAAAACTTCTCAAAAAAAAAGAAAGAAAAAAAGAAAGAAAAGAAAAGAACAAACTGCAGTCAAACTGAACTGTGTGAGTCTAGTAACATAACCATTATGCAATCTGCTGGTCCCCAACTGTGTCATATTTTGAAAAAAAAATGTTACTTCATTTTTTAAAAAGAATTATTTATGTATTATTATTATTATTATTATTATTATTATTTAATTTGCACTCACCAGAGAGAGAGAGAGAGAGAGAAGGGAAATGAGAAAGCAAGTCACCAGATCTGGGACTTGAACCATAGTTGATCATATGGGAGTCCAGTACCTTATCCACCATGCCCCCTGCTGACCTCAAAGGGATGTTACTTCTGACAACAAAATGTAAAGAAGAAGAGAGGAAGAGATGTGACCTTACAAAAGAAAAAGATACAAATGGGAAGTACTACTTTAAAAAAAGAAAGAAAAAAAGACAAAGAAGTAGAACTTTAAAATATTGTTTGCATAGTAGTTCTCATCGGCAAGCAATCTGCCAAGTCTCACGTTCCCGAGCTTTAAAGCCAATATGTCTTTATAACAAAGAAATGAGGTGATTGCATGATAATGTATTGAAATCGAAGCCAAATCTGTATGTGCTCTATGACTCTCTCACCACCTCTGGTAAGAGGACTCATCACCACATATCCATTTAAGAATCCAATTTTCTCGTGTTGAAAAGGACTACTGGTAATTTAACACAAAGTAGTTCTCATTAACGGTAAAAATTCAGCAAAGTCCTTACCGTGTTTTAGTAAAATATGTAATTTCCATAATTAAATGTGAAAACTATTCTCACATGACATCATCAACTAAATGCTTCTTACTTATCATGTCAACCCTAAATAAAAAAGGTATGACGTATAACAAAGAAAAATAGTTTTTGGTCTTGTAAGAGTTATAACCTGGGTAGCATAAATTCAAACAGCCTTGCAGAAGTGCTCTGAGGTCTTAACGTTTTCAACCTTTTTAAAGGCAAGATTCAACAGTTGGAGAGGGGATCACATTAGCCGTTTGTCGAGAATTTAGATTGGTACAAGTTAACAAGATGTCTTGTAGGAAGGGGATTGGAGGAGGATAGTGAAGTGCTTCCAAGGGATCTAGGAAGAAAAGGGAAGAGTGGAAGAGTGCTGGCTCCAATTATTAGCTGTTTTTTGTTTTTGTTTTTGTTTTTGTTTTTGTTTTTGTTTTTCTTAGATGTTTTTGCCTTACGGTGCACGTGCTTGCTAGAGAGAGAGAAAGGGAAAGTGAGAAATCACCCCCAAGGGGATGGCTATGCCACAATCCCTTCTTCTCCATTCTCCTCCCAGAATTTGGACATGCTTGTACATGCACCAGGCCTGAGTTTCAAGTCACTGGGTCCAGGACTCAAACTATGCTCAGCCATGTGGGAGTCCAGCAATGTAACTGTTACGCCATCTGCTGGCCCCCCACATATTCACTTTAAAGTCTGTGTTTTCCTGTGACACATATAACACAAGATGGAGTGAGAACTAGTTTGGAAGGAGCACAACATATACTTGGAAAAAATATGGATTTAGAAAGGTTAAAAGATCAGAAACAGTGTCAGCCGGTGGCATGATGGTTAAGGAGGCAGGATATCACATGGCCAACTCTGCAGCTCAAGTCTAGGTCCTGGCTGCCCGAGAAGCACATCAGGCACATGTGCATGCATACCCCAAAATCCTGACAGAAGGGCTTGTGGAGTGGCCATCTCCCTTGTGGGCTGGGTCATCTCTCTCTCTCTCTCTTTTCACTTTCCCTTCTGTCTGTCTCTGTCAGGCAAGTGCATGTGCCCTACACACACACAAAAAAAATGAAAACGAACAAACAAAAACCCAGAGACAGGCATCCTTTCACTGTAGTCCAACTTCTCATGCCCTCTTGGCCAAGAGATTTAGAAATGCCCCAAACCAAAACATTGATTTTGAAAGGATTCATAAAAGAATATTTTTTTCTGGTAAAACTAAGAAAAATTCTCAAGAGACATACTGTTCACACTGTCAGTTAGCCTTGCATGGAGACATTTCATGTACTGGTGGGATCTGAAGAGACTGAAAAATATTATTATCAGGGACCAGTCAGTCAATGGTGTTACGATTAAAGTGACTGGATCCCTTTTGGCGACTGTGAGGTACAAGTCCTGAATTCAAAAAAAAAAAAAAGAAAACGAAAGAAAAAGAAATACAATGATGAGCTGTGATTAAAATGTAGAAAGAAAAAAGTGAAGTCTTTTGAGCTTGTTTTGTGATCTATCACCCTGGGTTCAAGACAATGGCTTGTACACCATACTCTTTACAAGGTGTTTTCGACCTACCAACGCCCTGCGCCTATGACAGAGAACAACCTTCATTCACTTTTCCCTCTATTTATTTCTTTCTTTTCTTTTCTTTTTTTTTGGAGTGGTTTTTGCTATAGGGAGCATGCACTCACTAGACAAACAGAGAGAGAAAAAGAGACAGAAAGTAAGAAATCAACCCCCCCCAGGGGATGGTCACGCCACAATCCCTTCTCCTCCGTTCTCCTCTCGGGATCTTGGGCACACACACACATGCGCATGGCATGAGTTTACGCCAACGGGTCCGGGACTCAAACTACGGTCGACTACATGGGAGTCCAGCGACATAGTCATTATGCTAACTGCTGGTCCCTCTGTTTCTTTTCTTAATGGATGCTCTTGTTCTCATATGTGAAAACACAACCACAAGACCGCTCCCTCCCCTTCCGCACACATCCTTTGAGATAAGGCAGGCATAGTCATATGAAATGCTACTTACACTTATTTCTATTAGTAGAAACAATTATTTAAATTGTACAGTTTTAAAACATATGTAAAGGGAACTTTACTTAGCAATAGACAATGGTCTTCCCCATTTCCATGGCTGGCAGATTCACATAATCATCTATTTTTTTTTTTTGAAATATTAAGAATTTGAGGATGACTCAATGTTGAAAATAGCAAAATGCAAATATGAAATAATTCAAAGTTTAAAATAAGCAGTGCCTTACTCTTTGGCATTCTTTGTTCATCTTTTATTGACTTATATGTTTCTTTTCCAAGGTACATTAAATCTCAGAAGTATGCTTTAATAAGGCTGTCTTGAAGACCATCTGGAAGCTTCATGCAGTGCACCTGCTCATGTCATGATGAAATGTCTTTTTAAAATGCAATAAAAATAATGATGTTCAATTTTAATCACTTCAGGGTTTATATCCAGAAATAAGTCTGTTTCTCACCACTTGTTTTCTCTCACTCTCTTACTTTTGCTGCTCTGTAGGTATTTCTGTTTCTATTCTCAGGAGATGTGTTTATGTACCCACACATATGCACATGTATATACATACATACACCCACATGTATTCTTTTATATACACCATATTTACAGGCTACATAGCCTATGGTCACAAACGGATATGTAATTTTAGCATCTTCATTTAGACATTCAAAATTACCATATTCATGTCATTATTGGATGGTATATTCCACTCATTAACTGATTAAATTCTCCCCTATTTTATGCCTTATATGTAGGAAGCTAGAGAGTTTACTTCAAAAAATCAGCCCATTCTCTTTTAAAAGTACTACATTCATTATAAGAAAATAAACTGTATGATTGAAAGGTTTCGACTTTCTTTAGAATTTAAATTATGGTTTGAAGTAGTTTCTAAAATAAATAAAATGGGGCCAGCAAGTGGTGTGGTGGTTAAAGTTGCTGGATTCCCACATGGCCACCTGTGGTTTGAGTCCCGGATCTGATGAATTGCTTTCTTCCTTTCCCTTTGTCTCTCTCTGTATCTGTCTGAACAAATTAAAGTAATAATAACAACAACAATAACAAACAGAATTAAATAAACAAATAATTCTTTAAAAAAGATTACTTTAAAAATAGATAAACTATGGGACCAGCAGTTGGCATAACGGCTAAGTCACTGGACTCCCATGTAGTCGATCGCAGTTCGAGTCCTGGATCACAACAGATGCATGTGCGTGCGTGCCCAAGATCCCTAGAGGAGAATGGAGGAGAAGGGATTGTGGCATGGCCATCCCCCCAGGCGGTGATTTATTGCTTTCTGTCTCTCTGTCTTTCTGGTGAGCGCATGCGCCCTATAGCAAAAACCTCTCCCCCCCCCAAAAAAATAGATAAACTAGGAAATATCAACATGAATGATAATTACAAAAAAGAAATATGTTTTGTTTGCTTTGCTTTGGAGAAATAAATACTCAACAAAAAGTGGGTCAAAGTGAAATAATGGCTCATTTACAAACATTATGTACAATTATTATTTAGTATAGAACAATATAATTCTAAATTTTTACATGCATTTTTCATTACATTCTTACCAAATCATTGAAATCATTGTATGCATACACACATGTTTGCACACATGTATAGATAGTTCCAGACTTAGAATGGTTGGACTTTTCATTTTTTTAATTTTATGGTAGTGAATAAACAATAAGCATTGTGTAGAAACTGTACTTTGAGAATCAGTCAGGTGGCATGGTGATTAAGGCAGCTGGATCCCACATAGCTAAGTGTGTAGGTCGAGTTCTGGACCCAGTGGCTTGAAAGATAAGCTGGGCATGTGACCTGTGTGCCCAAAATCCTTAGGGGAGAATGGGGGAGAAGGGACTGTGACTTCCTAGGGGATGATTTCTCACTTTCCTTCTCTTTCTTTCTCTTTCTGTCTCTCTCCACTGAGTACATGCCTTATAACAAAAAATTGATGGGGTGCGGGGGAGAAAAACAAAAAGTAACAAAAAGTATCTGTGTTTTGAATTTTTAGACAGTCAGCACTTTATTACAAAATAGGCTTTGCGTTAGATGGATTTGTCCAAGTACATGCTAATATAATTTTTTTCTTTTAGCAATTTAAGGTAGTGTATGCTAAGATATTATGCTCGCTAGGCTATGTGTATAAAATGCATTTTGGAATGATGATATTTCCAACATATAATGGACTTATTAG
>NW_006203794.1:453166-470167 GCF_000334495.1 Tupaia belangeri chinensis
ATGGCCATGCCACAATCCCTTCTCCTCCATTCTCCTCTCCAGATCTTGGGCACACACATAAACACACACCTGGCATGTGTTTAAGCCACTGGGTCCTAGACTTGAACCGCCGTTGACTACATGGGAGTCCAACGACATAGCCATTACTGTAACTGCTGGTCTCTCTAATACTATTTTTTAATTTTGCAAATTTTGTGTATATTCATGATGCATAACATGACATTTGAGAATTTATATACATTGTAGAATGTTTACACCATGCAAATTAACATGTGCATTATCTTATAAACTTAGTATCATTATCTTTTCTAGTAAGAACATTGAAATTCAACTCTTGGTATTTTTCAAATATGCAGTTGTATCTACAGTTATTTTTTCTTGATAAATCTACCGAAGACTTTTATGTTTTATTAGCGTTTTCAAAGAACTAATTTTCAACTTTGATGATCTTTCAAATATTCCTTTAATATTTCTTTCATTATTTTTTGCACTCACATCTAATCAATCAGGGGTTATACTTTCATTTTTGATATTTTCTCTTTTCTGTAATATGAGATTTTAAGGTTATAAATAAATTACTACTTTAACTGAGCCTCACCATATACGATAGGCAGATTCTTATAATTATGTAATTTCAAATTTCTACTAATACTTTTCAAATTCAGACTTCATAGTATTTGTGCTTTTGTGTATAAGCTTCAATATGTATGCTTTTCTTTCTTTCTCTTTTTTACTCTTTCTTTCTTTCTTTGAGAGGTTTTTGCTATAGGGTGCATGTACTCTCCAGAAAGGCAGAGAGAGAGAGAGAGAGAGAGACAGAAAGCAAGAAATCACCCCCTGGGGGGGGGGATGGCCACGCTGCAATCCCTTCTCCTCCATTCCCCTTCTGGGATCTTGGGCCCAAACGCACGTACTTCTGACGTGAGTTTAAGTCACCGTGTCCAGAATTTGAACCACGGTCAACTATGTGGGAGTCCAGCGACATAGCCATTACGCCAACTGCTAGTCCCATGTATGCTTTTCTTAATTTTCATTTATTTCTAACTTAATTTTGTTGAATCCAGAGAACATAAGGTGCATGTGCTCTTGAATGTTATAAATTTTAAGTGCTTAATGCAGGCTTTAAAAATGTAGATTTTCATAAATCTGTTTTTCTATATTATTAAACTGATCTCTATATTATTAAACCAAACTTGTTAATTAGGTATTGAAATTTTTGTTGCTTTATTAATGCTTTTCTTCTGATTTATCAATGAACTATTTTTAAAATTATATATTTTATTTTTTATTGTTATTATTATTTTTTAGTTTGCTTTAAGGCACGTGTACTCACCAGAGACAGAAAGAGAGGGAGAGAGAAAGAGAAAAAGGGAGATAACAAGGTGCCAGGTCCAAAACTTGAACCTTTGTCAACCATGTAGGAATTCAGAGCCTCAACCATCATTCCACTTACTGGCCCCATCAATGACATATTGAAAAAAACTAGTTTGAAATCTTCTTCAACATTAGCAGTTTTTTCAATGTCTCTTCATAATTTAAACAAATTAGCTTACCTATTTTGAGACAATATTATGAAGTACTAACTAGTTTAAATTTAATGTACCTTTAAAACATACTTATGAAAGTTTTTACTATGTTGCATTAGTGCTTTTAAAATTTGTAAATTAAAACCTACTTGATAATATTACAAGCACAGATTCTTTTATAAAGTATTTTTCCAAAATATATCTCATCATCTACTTATTCTTTCACTTTGTATTTAGGGTCAGTATCTTTTAAAGTGTTTGTAATAGGATTTATTTTTAATCTAGATTTATAGTCTTTAAGTGGAGTGGTTAGTGAAATGTTTACTGTTTCTATTGATTTATTTGTATATAATCCTATCATCCTATTGAAATTAAGTTGATGCAATTTTTTATATTTTTGCCAATTTTTAAATCTCTTTGACGTATTAAAAGTTTTATTTTTTGTCTTATATAATTTAGAGAGCATATCTATTATTTCTGATCCTTTTGGGGTTAGCTTCACAAACTTATTGTTTATACAGAGTCAATATACAAAGCTGAGAATTAAGAGATATTTTTCTCTCTTCCAGAAATATACAAGAATATATACCTCTTTCACTGTGGCAGACTTTTTCTATCTTATATTGTTGTTAATTATTTCAGTTACATGACATTATTCTGTCTTCCAAATTACTGATGATTATTATACCTTATAATTTTTTACATATGGTTGTTGAGATTAATTTCTGTATTTACTAGTTTATATGCTTACTCTCACTTTCCAGGTATCACATCTTAAGTATGGAACAATTTTTCTTCCTCATTATGTTTACTCTTTAGAAATTCCTTTATTCTGCTGACATAAACTCAACTATCTTTTTTTTTTCTAGATATTACTTACATAGTTTTATATTTAAAAAATAGTTTAATCGGGGCCAACAGTTGGCATGGAGGTTAAGGTGTTGTATCCCCCATGGCCAACTCCACTGTTTAGGTCCCAGACCCATCAGCTTGAAAATCACACCAGGTATGTGTGTGGGCATGTGTGCCAAAATCTTCAGAGGAGAACGGAGGTGAAGTGACTGCTGCTTGACCATCCTCCCCTTGGTGGTAGTGTGGGGAGGTGATTTCTCACTTTCACTGTTTCTCTATCTCTCTCTCTTTCTTTCTCTTTTTCTTTTTCTGTGAGAACATGCACCTTATGGCAAAAAGCAAAAACAAGCAAACAAAAAAACAACAAAGAAACTAAAATATAAATTCCATGAACCAATGGAATAATCTTAGAAGCAGATTTTACTCCAGATGAAAAAGTTGCCCAGCCAACATCATGATTGAAGTCTTGTGCACCCCTGTGTAGAGGGATACCCAGACTAAGCCATGCCCAGACTCCTGATCTAAGAAATATGAGAAAAAAATAATGTGTATAGTTGCATGTTGTTACATTGGTAGTAATGGATGTGCTGTATAACAATAAAAATAGTTAATTAATTAAAAACTCTCCCAGGCATCTTGAGCTTAAGTGCTTTGAAGTCATGGGACTTCCGATTTTACTTCTGGGAAGGTCCTGGGAAAACTGGAACAAATTGATTATCGTCTAACTCCTTTACATCCTTGTAAGCTCAGATGCACATTTTATTTTAGAGGATTTTGCCTTAGGGCACATGCTTTACCCAGAGAGAGAGACACAGACAGAGACAACGAGAGGGAAAATGACAAATCATCTCCCAGGGGGTATGGCCATACCACAATCTCTTCTCCACCACTCTCCTACCAGGAACGTGGGCACACACTCACACATGCCCAATGTGAGTTTCAAGCCACTGGGTCTGAGACGTAAACTGTGGTCAGCCATGTGGGAGTCCAATGGCATCACCACTATAACATCTGCTGACCCTTCAGATGTGCATTTTAATGGACACTTAATATAATTTTTTCTCAAAACTCCTGATATTTTTCTAAAAAAATTGTTCATGTTATGTACATTACAATATTTCAGGGAAAAGAAGTCCCTGAATGAAATGATGGAATTAAACAAAAATTATGATGTTATATTTCTAAAGATAATATCATGACCAGGCCATGATCTCATCAAAAGATTGAATTGTAAACAATGAAATTATAACATGACTGTTGCTGGTTAATATATCATTTGGGGGCCAACAGGTGACATGATGGTTAAGGTACTGTATCCCACAAGGTTGCTTTGCAGTGTTAGTCCTGGACCCAGTGACTCGAAGACCACACTGGGCATACATGTGTGTGTGCCCAAAATTTCTAGAGGAGAATGGAAGAGAAGGAATTGTAATGTGGCTATTACCCTAGGGTGTGATGTCTCACTTTCCCTCTCTGTCTCCCTTTGGCAAGCTCATGTGCCCTGTGGGAAATGTGTAGTTCTAATGAGAAAGTCTGTAGGTTTATCTGCTGGATACAGAACAATGATTCTGTTTTTTAAAAAAACTATGCTAAATGATTTCATCTTAAAGATCATTCCACCAATTATCATGCCTTGTTCTGCATTTATGACTTCATTGTGGGAAGTATAAATGGTTCTGTGGTCACTTAGCTGCTGCACTCTCCGAGCCCTTGCCAAGTGTTGACAGATGTCTTAAATAAGAGCCAAGCCATGTTGGCACACTCTGCAGATTCATTCCCGGGTCCAATCAGATAGCACTCAGACTAGCAGACTCACAAAGGCAGTGTGAGACCCAAGCCAACATGTATCCTTTCAGACTCTGCCAGATTCTTCCACCAGGCTGCATGTTGACTAATGAACAGCATGCTGTAGGGTTGCAGTAACTGCCACTAGAAGATGCATTTTGGTACCCATCCACAACTCCTTCTTTTATCTGTTGAGGCAGAAGTTGAATCAAGATCTATGGGATTTACCATCATGTCCCGGTCTGAATCTACCCTGGAGATCTGCTATGGAACCATTCTAAAAACCTCCAAACTAGACATAAAATAATCATATACGATGTGGAGTAAAGCTCAGTTTCCTGTATTTAAGCCCAAGATCTGTCATGTAAAGGTGTATGAATATGAGTTTCCATACAGTACTGCTAACACTCCTTTTCTTCATTCATGAAATGGGTATAATGGGGCCGGCAGGTGGCGTGGTGGTTAAAGGTGCTGGATTCCCACATGGCTGACCACAGTTTGATTCCTGGACTTGGTGGCTTGCTTTCTCTCACTCTCTCTAAATCTGCCCCTCTCTGGTCAAATTCAAATGAATAAATAAAGTTAAGTAAAATAATCCTTAAAAAAGTAAAATAAAATGGATTTAACAGCATTACCTACTTCACTGGTTTGTTTAAAGACTAAATGAGTTAACACTTTTAAAGCACTTGACTTAGCATCTAACATGTTGCAATCATTATACAAATGTTCACTATTATTGCCATTCCTTCACTAAAATGTTGAAACCTTAAGCATGTAAGAAGTCTCGATGCTGTTCTTAAATTGGTGAAAGTAAAAGAAAAAATGTCTCTATTCTTGTATAAATGGCACAAGCAAAGATAAGGTAATTTTGAGACATTAAAAAACAGAAAATTAAATAGTATAGATTTCACAGGCATCATAAATAGGTCTAGGGAGTTCTTTATACTGATATTTTATTGGGCATCTACCATGGCACACATACTATGAATTACAAACTACAGTGTACTGGAGGTCCACCTGGGAATCTTTGAAAAATAAAAATTGTTAAGCCCACCTTGGAGATTCTGATTCAGTGAATCTGAGATGGATTCTGGGAATAGGATTTATTAAGAAGCTTTTTAAGTAATTCTCAGGATCAGCCAGGTTTAACATGGAACAAATTTACTGAAGTTATTCCCAACACATCTACAGAATAGGAAGCCTTGGAGAGTCTGTACCAACTGCAGTAAGAACAACATGGCTGATAATTATCTAGTTTGCATTCTGTCAAATACTCTGGAGTGTTCTGTTTTAAACTCATTGGGCTGCATATCTTAAAATTCTTCCATTCCTCTGTCAGCAGTCCAACTGCCCAGTTTATCAAATGTGAGGACTGATAGTTTGATGCTAATGAAAAAAATCACTATACCTATCTTGAGATAAATAATTTTAGAGAATTGTTCTTTAAATTTATTTATTTCAATATAATACATTTCATGTTTCTGTTAAATAGTGAAGTATATATAGGTCATTTACTCCATGTACTTATGTATTTGTTTTTATTTTTGGTGAAATAATTCCAATTAAAATATACCTGTAATTTAAAAACCACATATGCAAGGCACTTCACTAGACTGAGAAATGGCATTAAGGAAACGGTAGAGCTGGCAGGGATCTCAGAGATCATCTAGACCAATATTCTCATTTTATAGATCAGAAGACCAGGAGGCTAAGGCTCTTAAATGTTAATTGAAGTTTATGAGGTCTCAGATCTCATTAGTGGCTTTCTAAATTCTACAGAATGGTTCATCTGACTGCCAAGCCAATACTTCCCTAAGCTCTGTGGCCTTCACATAACTCAGAGTTCACATTTTTTGTTGTTGTTGTGTTTTATTAATATTGAGAGAGAAAATTTGGAAGTTATACTAATGAACATTTTCTAGTTTTAAATTTGTTATTGAAAACCTAGTGGGGTATTTAAATAAGCCTTTGAATATCATTAATTTGCTAATTCTGAATACTTATTTTTATGAATAGGGATCCTATTTAATATGACCTTTTTAAGATAAGCAGATGAAATTGAATCTACTTTTCTCACTGTGAATGTTGTAATAAGGAGATTGTTGGCTAGGGCTTAAGTGGTCTAAGAATCTTCTGTGATTTTTCCCCCCTCATGCCTGGATTGAATTAATTCCCTTCATTAGAGCATGCTAGACGGACACAGGGAGCTGAGTTTGCCCAGCCCTGTAAATTCTCCCTTTCTCATCTCAAATCAGGCTTTCAGTTCATTCTCTGTTGCTAATAACAGAAATAGCTGAGTCTGAGAAATAGCTTGGTCTGAGTGATTGTAAAGAACAGAGGTTTAGTCAGCTTATGATTATGAAGGTTTAAGGTCAAGGGGCTATGGGTGGCATGGGTCCTCTTGCTGATGATGACACCCTAAAGAGTCTTGAGGAGATGCAGTTCATCACAGGGCAGGAGAATAAGACCTGTGTGTCTATGTGTCTTTGCCCATGTCTCTCCTTAAAAAGCCCAAATTATTCAGGGCTGGGAATATTGCTCTGATGACCTTACCTAATTAAGTCACCTCACCAAAGCTGCATCTCTTAATATCACAAGCCATTTAAATTTTTACCCTCTTAGTACCCTTATTACCATTTCAACACATGAATTTTGAGGGAACACATTCAAAGCATAGCAACCAGGCAGAACAGATATAGAGAATATTCCTGATAAAATGTGGCCATGTAGTAAGGCACCTGTAGAGAACAGGTTAATAGCATCCTTTCTACTCCAGGATTTTTTAAAGAATAATAAATACGGACTGAGTTCTACTTGACCTTTTATTTAATGAGAAGAAAGACTTTCAAAAGAACACAAAAGCTAACAAGGTAAATATCACAGAAAGGGCACAGGACAGATCCAGAGGTTTTGCATGACTTCTGTTTCATTGGATATAATGCAATTTTTCCTTAACTTTTTGTGCATATAATGCATCCTCTAATATTTTCAGTTTAGCATTCATTTTCAAGTTAATGGACTTTTCAAGAGCAGTGTAAATTTTACAAAAAAACAAAGCAGAAAAGTACAGAGAGTTTCCACCACTCCCTCCTCTTCCTTCAGTTTTCCCTATTATCAATACTTTGCATCTGTGTGTCATATATATTGAAAGTGATGAACCAATATTAATGCATTATTATTAAGTAGTAACCATAGGTTTCAGTAGGGTTTGCTCTTTGTATTGCAGTCATAGGAATTTTACCAAGTGCATAATGTCATGTATGCATTTTTTAGTATCATATGAAATAGTTTCACTCCCTAAAAATTCTGTGCTCCACATATTTATATTTATTCTCCTCATCACTCTTAAATGGATTTTTAAAATGTTCTCTAAAGTTTTGCATTTTCTGTAATATTATATACTTAGGGTAATGAAATATGTATATGTGTATATATATCTATATACACATATATATATCCATACCACATATATATATACGTATACATATATTATTTTCAAATTGGTTTCCTTTATTTGGCAGTATGGCTTTATTTTATTTTGATGTTGAATATTTTAACAATATAGATGTACCTCTGTTTATCCATTCCCTATTGAAGAACATCTTATTTGCTTTCAGTTCTGAAAAATTATGAATAAATCTGCTATAAACATTTATGTGTGGTTTTTCAATTCATTTGAATAAATAGTAGCTCAATTGCTGTATCAAATAGTAAGAGTATGTTCAGGACTTTAAGCAAACTATCAAACTGTCTTCAAAAATGACTGCACCATTTTGAGCTCTCATCAAAAATTAATGAGAGTTACTATTGTTCACCTCCTATCCAGCATTTCATTTTTTTCACTATTTTGGCAATTACAATAGGTGTATAGTGGTGTGTCACTGTATTAATTTGCAGTTCCCTAATAACATAACTATAGTGAATGTCTTTTACTCTAACTTTATGTCAATTACCTTTCATGGTGAGCTGTCTATTCAAATCTTCCACTCATTTTAAAAATGTATATTGTCCACAAACTATAGAGAGAGTAAGAAAGAAAGAGAATATTGCTAATAGGTCCTAATGTCATTATTCATCCTTAGCCTTCACCTAGCAAGATCATGGGGACACACATGCCCAACATACTCAGGGAGGTCTCCAGATTTGACCTGGGAAATGGCTCTTATGCGATTGCCTTGCAGAGCGTTGAGTTTTACCACTACACTACCATTTGTCTCCATTTGGCCTCGTCTCAACTGGGTTGTTTCTCAGAGTTGTAAAGTTATTTGTGGATTTTATGTATAATTATTTTATCAGATACGTGTTTTGCAAAAATTGGTGCCGGCAGGTGTCATGGGGGTTAAGAGCACTGGACTCCCACATGACTGACATGGTTCAAGTCCCAGACCTGGTGGCTTGCTTCCACATTTTCTCTCTCTCTCTCTCTCTCTCTTGTCTCTCTCTGGTCAAATTAAAATGAATAAATAAATAAAGTTAGGTACAATAATTCTTAAAAAAAACCTCTCAAAATGAACAAACAAAAATAAAAGATATATTTATTGCAAAAATTTCCTCTCAGTCTCAGGCTTACCTTTATATTCTCTTAAGTGTCTTGCACAACAGAGATTTTCATTTTAATGAAGTGCAAATTATTTATTTTTTCTTTAATAAATTGGACTTCTGGTGCAGTTTTAAAACATCAAACCTGAGGTCATGTGATTGGTCCTTATATTACTTCCTAGGACCTTTATAGTTTTGCATTTTGCATTTCTGTCTTTGACCCAGTTTAGTTTGTGTCTGTATGTGCATGTGTGTATGTGAAAATGGTGAAGTCAGTGTTATATTTCATTTTTTGGTGTATGTATGACTTTCAGATGGTCCTACACCTTTTAAAAGAAAGGTTTTAAAACTACCCTTTTTCCATTGATTTGATTTTACTGCTCTGTGAAAGATGAGTTACCTGTTTTTGCATGACTTTATTTCTGTTCTATCGATCTGTTGATGTATATGGCTAGAATTTCATCCATACCACAGTATCTTGATTGATGTAACTTTATGGTAAATCCTGAAACTGAGCAGTCTTAGTCCTTTGTTTTTGCTCTTCTTCAAAATTTCCTTGAATTTCCTGCATTTTTTGGCTTTCCAAATAAGTTTTAGCATCAACTTATCAATTTCAACAAAGTAACATGCTTGGATTTTCATTAGAATTTCATTTAATATATAGGTCAAGTTTGGAAAAATGCACTTCTTGACTATTATATATTGAGTCTTCCTATATACAAGTATAGAATGGCTCCATTTATTTGAAACATTCTTATTTTTCATCAGTTGTGTGGTTGAAGGATTTTAAGTTCTATATACTTTGTATAGATTTTGTGGAGACTTTTATGTAAGAATACCATGTTTTTTGTTAATAAAAATGATGATGCATTTTAAATACAAAATTCTAATTGTTAATTACCAGAATATAAGAAAGCAATGCATTTTTGTTTATTATCTTTATACTCTGCAACTTGACATACACACACATACACTGTGTGTGTCTGTGTATCCAGCTATTAATTCCAGGAGTTGTGTTTTCAAGCTTTATGGAGTTTTTTATACAGATAGATAATCATTTCACCTGCAGTAAACACTATTTTATTTCTTCTTTTCAATCTGTATAGCTTTTATTTTACTTCTTATCCTATTGTACTAGGTAGAACGTCTAGTATGCTATAAAATATAAACAGAAGGAGGCCAGCAGAGGCTGTAGTGGCTATATCGCTGGACTCCCATATAGTCGACCACATTTAAAATCCAGGACCCAGTGACTTGAAAATCACAACTTTTTTTTTTTTGAATTACCTATACTATGACAGCAGTAAGATATATAGCCCCACTTAGATGATACTTTATAGGATGTTCATTCTACTCACTGAGGCTTATACCTAAAGTTAGACTTGTGTTTATGGAAATGTATATATCAGCTGTGCTTGCTATGAAAATATTTAGATTAATTAAGATCTTTAGTGACTCAATAAAATGTGGATAAAAAATATAGAAAGCAAACATAGATGTCAGAGACAGTGTGGGAGTAGAGTGGGAAATGGTAGAGGGTAAGACAAGGATGGAACATAAAAGCAAAACATACAGGAAACAAGAAATGGAAAATTATTTGTTGATGATAACATGTATGCTGATGTGCTTGATTGAGCCAATATACAGTGTACTCTGGATGGGAAATCTCATTTTGTATTCTGTAATGATGTACAGTGAATGAATGTAAATAAATAAATTAAATTAATTAAATAAATAAATAAAAATAAAATAAAATGAGGTACAGACACATACACACACACACACATAAAGAAAGAAATTCCCAATCACTAGAACTGTGAGAAATAAATTTCTTTGTTTATAAAAAAAATAAAAAAGAAAGCAAATCACAACAGGTGTGTGTGTGTGTGAGGGTATCCAAGATCCTGGGAGGAGAAGGGATTAATGTGATCATCTCTCCAGGGGATCATTTCTCACTTTCCCTCTCACTGTCTCTCTTTCTCTCTGGTGAGCATATGCTCACCTATGGCAAAAATCCCTTAAAAAATAATAGAAGGGAATATTCTTTACTTGTTTCTTATCTTAGGAAGAAAGCATCTAGTTTCTCACCATTAATATGACATGAGACACAAGTATTTTGTTGTTATTATTATAATTTTTTAATGTTCTTTACCAAGTTGTAGAAATTTCCATCCCTTCTTACTTGTTGAGAACTTTTATCATAAATAGGTGATGGATTTTGTCAAATGCTATTTCTGCATCTATTGATTAGCTCATGTAGCTTTTTTTCTCTAGCTTGTAAAAGTGATATATTTAGTGGTTTTCTTTATTTTCTTTTTCAGAGAGTTTTTTTTTTTAAGAATTATTTTATTTAACTTCATTTATTTGTCTTTAATTTGATCAGAGAGGGGTAAAGAGGGGGTGTGGTGAGAAAGCAAGTCGCCAGGTCTTGGACTCAAATCACAGTCGTCCATGTGGGATTCCAGCACCCTTAACACCATTCTTCTTGCCGGCCCAGCAGAGAGATTTTTGCTGTAGGATTTGTGTTCTTGCCAGAGAGACAGAGAAAGACAATGTGAGAGAAAGTGAGAAATCACTCTCAAGGGAATGATTGCACTGCAATCCCTTTTCCTCCATTCTCCTCTGGGAATTTTGGGCACATATGCCTGGAGCGAATTTTAAGCCCCCAAGTCTGGGACTTGAACCATGGTCAACTATGTGGGAATCAATGCCTTAGCCACCATGCCACTTGCTGGCCCCAAGTGATTTTCTTTTTAATTTTATTATTATTATTATTATTATTATTTGTATTTTTGTGATAAGGCACCTGCACTCACCAGAGAGAGTCAGATAGAGACAGAGAGAATGAGACGATAAGAGGAAGAGTGAGAAATACCACACTGGAGGATGGCAATGCCACTATTCCTTCTCCTCCATTCCCCTTCTGATTTTGGGCACGCATGCTCATGTACGCAGCATGTTTTTCAAACTGTAGAGGCCAGGAATAGTACGTTGACATAGGCCATGTAAGATCCAGCACCTTAACCTCCATGCCACCTACTGACTCCTAAACTAGTTTAATGTGTTAGCCTAGTTCATTTTTTCTTTTGCTTTTTTTCTTATTTCTTTTTTTGTCTCCCACTCTGTTTGTATTATTTTTTATTTTAACTGAGATTTTGGTATTATTCCTTTTCTTTTTAATACTTCCAATATATTAGCATCTCAATTTTACTTTTTTAAAAATATAATGGTTGCCCTAGAGTTTATGATATACATTTATGAGTAATCAAATACACATTTACAACAGTATTTTACTGCTTCACAAGAAGTACAAGTATCTTAGAACAGAATATTCCCAATTTCTGTCACTACTTATGATGTAGCTATTCAGTTCACTTATCCATGAACTGTAACCACCAAGCACACTGTTATTTTTATTATTTTGAACAAACTGTTATCATCCAGACTCGCTAAAAATTAAAAAAAAATAGTTTTTACTTCATTTTCACTTTTTTCTTCTTCAGGGTTATTTATTTATTTATTTATTTATTTTGGAGAGGTTTTTGCTACAGGGCACGTGTGCTCGCCAGAAAGACAGATAGAAACATAGAGACAGAAAGCGAGAAATCACCCCCCAGGGGGGATGGTCATGCCACAATCCCTGATTCCCTTCAGGGTTATTTTTTTTATGTAAAACTAAATTTCTGTCCTATATGCTTCTCTCTAAATAACTTCTTTTAACATTTTTTATAAAGTAGGTCTACCGGCAACAAATTTCCTATTTTCATTTGTCTGAAAATGTCTTTAGTTTTCAATTATGTTTAAAGGATAATTTCTCTGGGTAAAGAATTCTAGGTTGGGGGCTGGCCAGTAGTATGGTGGGTAGGATGGCTGCATCCCACATGGACACCTGAGTGATTAAAGCCCCAGTCTTGGCAGCTTGAAAATCATGCCAGGAACATGTGCACGTGTTCCAAAAATTTTGAAAGGAGAAATGAAATAGAAAAGGTTGCTTTCTGGCCAATCTCCTCTTGGGGGTACTTTCTCACTTTCCCATTCTCTATGTCTCTCTGGTGAGCACACACACCCTATATAAAACTAACAATAACAAAATAATAATGATAATCTAGGTTGGTTTATTTTGTCCTTTTGAAAAGATATTAACACTAAATATTATACTCCACTCTGTTCTTTCTTTCATAGTGTCAAGTGTCATTTTTAACTTTGTTCCTCCTTGGACATGTTATTTCTCTCTCCTTCTGACTTCTTCAAAGACATTCTCTTTCTTGTTGATTTTTATTTAAAGTTTTAATATGAATGATATGCCTAGGTGTAGAATTTTTGGTATTTTTCCTGCTTGGTGTTTCTGAGATTCCTGGATCTGTGGTTTGATGTCTGCTATCTTTAGAATATTCTTAACCATTATTACTTCAGTTAACTCTCTTCCTTTCTTTCATTCTTCCTTTGTTTCATTCTTCTTGTTTTGAGACAGACAGCCTCAACATGGTCATCATTCTGCAATCTATCCCTAACTCCAGCAAGTCTGGATCAGGACACATGCATGTGAGCCCAGCATGTACCAGGAGATTTGGGGATGCAAATCCAGAAACTTCCAATGTGGCTTCAGCATCAGGGACCATTGCATTACTGCTGTACCACCAAGGCTGGCCTACCCATCTGGTCTTGCATGTTGCCTATTCCATTAGAGCCCTTTTAAGTTACCAGTCCAATAGTTCTAAATTCACTGCCATTTGTACGTTTGATTCTTATGCCTATGCTTCTTTTAATCCTTTAGATTGTGTTTTTATTTGTTCATTTGCTTTTACATTTTTAGCATACCTTAAATTTTTTTGTTGAAAACCATGCATAATGTATTAGGCAAAAGGAACTAAGATTTTATGTGCATCTGACTTGGAGTCAGGCTGAGTTTATTGTTTGCTGTAGTTGTGACATCATAGGTCAAAATTTCCTCAGGTGGCCTTGGTTTTGTCTCCCTCTTGCTTTTAGGTGTCCCTAAAGACATCTTAAAAAGAATTTAACGCTTACAGTTCTTCTACTTAAAATATTATATATGCAGGAGCATTTTTGCTATGGTGGTAGAGTGTGGGGATTGTGGCAGCATCTTCAGTTCTATGATTAGGTCTTAGTGTTCTAGTTCTCCCAGGTATTTTGTTTCTTTCAGGTCACTTAGATTTTGAGAAAAATCCCAATAGGAATAGATTTCAGTAAATTATTTTTTTGAGAGGTTTTTGCTATAGAGCATGTGCGCTTGCCAGAAAGACAGAGAGAGAGAGAGAGACAGAAAGCAAGAAATCACCCCCTCAGGGGGATGGCCACATCACAATTCCTTCTCTGCCATTATCTTCTCGGGATCTTGGGCATACACACACGTGTCCAGAGTGATTTTAATCCACTAAGTCCAAGAATTGAACTGCAGTCGACTACATGGGAGTCCAGTGACATAGCCATTATGCCAACTGCTGGTCCCAGATTTCAGTAAATTCGTAAGAACAGAGAGATGTGAGGGTATTTCAGTGGAGCTATTTCTTTTCCTCATCCCTTGGTAGAAACAAGAGGGAATTATTTTTTTTTTCAGATCTTCACACCAAGAACTTGATAGAGCACCTAGAGATGAAATTCAGAAAGAAACCCAGTACCAGGTTTCAGTGGGGACACTTGGACATTTTTTACTTGCCCACTAAATTCCTAGTATTTTAAGCTGCCTATTAGTTCTTTTCATGTGGGGTGAAAAATTGATGATTATCACAAACAAGATAATCTATAAACTATTTACATAAATGCATTATTAAGCTTTTTAAAGTTTTTGTCATAGGGAACATGCACTTGCCAGAGAGAGACAAAGAGAGACAGAGAGCGGGAAAGTGAGAAATCACCCCCCCCCATACTGGAAAGATCCATGCCACAGTCCCTTTTCTTCCATTCTCCTCATGAGATTTTAGGCACACATGCACATTTGCACAGCTGGAATTTCAAGTGGCTGAGTCCAGGACTCTAACTGCGGTCGTCGAGTGGGAGTCCAGTACCTTAACTACTACAACACCAGCTGATCCTTAAATTTATATCAACATTTACATCAAGCCCATAAAGTATTTAGTTCTTTTAGTGAAAAGCACAGTCATCTTCCCTATTGTCACTCACAAACAAGTACCTTTGCACACATCCACTGCATATGTACACTGCCTGTATATAGTAATCCAAAATGTAATATTGGAAGTTCGTTGTAGGTAAAGTGACTTGTGAGACTTAACTTGGGGTTTCGGACTGTATAAGAGATAGACAATTTAAAGACAATTAGCTATTTCCAATAAAATATATGCTATTTTAAAAGACCTTAATTATCTTAATAAAACAATCATAATTTATTGATTAGAATCACTCTAAATAAAATTTGAAAAGCACAGTAACTTTTCATTTATGTCCTGTAATGGGAACAAAAGTGAGACCTTGGTTCAGCAATGTGATTGACCATGACCATAAAAAAAAGTTTGAAAAGGAACAGCCTATTTTGTTGAATGCATACTTTGGTGACAGATATAATATTTGCAAATACAAATATACATATACAATACTTACTGATAGTTTGTGTACTGTATTAAATTAAATTTATACATGTTTCTGTTACTTTTCAAATGCATTTTAAATTAATTGAAATAATATTAAGTAAATAAATACTTGGAAGCATAATTACTATAAATTAGGAGTATAAATGATAAATTTAAAATTAAATTTTAATTTTAATGAAATAATTTTAGAGAGTTTTTTGCTATAAGGTGTGAGCTTGCCAGAGAGACAGAGACAGACAGAAAGAGAGAAATCAACCGCCCAGGGTGGATGGCCATGCTGCAATCTCTTCTCCTCCATTCTCTTCTTGGGGTTTTGGGCCTGCATGCACACATATCTAGAATAAATTTTAAGACATTGGGTCCAGGATTTGAACCGTGGTCCACTACGTGGGAGTTCAGCAATGTAACCATTATGCCATCTGTTTGTCCCAGTTTTAATTAAAATTAAAGTTAGATTTTCATATGGTAATTATGTGTCTGCACGTGACCCTTAGGAAACAAACTGAAACATTTTTATTTACACTGAAAATACCCACAGAATTACCATAACAATGAAACCCGTCTCCCACTTCTCCACAAAGGTGGCTGGACAGTCGTAAGTATCACTGTACCTGAGATAACTGGAATGATGGTATACGTGGGTGGGTCACGATGCTAGCTTGCCAGTGTTTCTGGAATTTTCTTCATACTTGACTCCATGGAGTGCCAGTTGTAGCTTCTTTAGCTTATCCTTGTAAGTGTGGGCAAAATATTGGTCCATTGGTTGGTCACGGTACCTGAGGAGAGAGATTATGGAGGAAGTCATGGTGGAAGATGGTGGTCATCTCTGGCTCCAATGTCATTTAAGCTCTTGAAATATCTCATTGTTTATGCATTTCAGCCTCTTTCAAAGAGCTGTGGTGTTCAGAGACACTCCCAAGAACTTTTTGAAGGGAAATATAAAAAGGCATTCCACTTTATCTGTCCATAATCAGACCGCAGTCTGGGCAAAGGTGATCTGCACTGCAGGCTTACCTTGCATTCTGCATAGACTGTTCAGACAGGTTCAAGGCTATGGGAACACTTAGTGCCTTACTGACATTTGTAGCATCCTTCTCATTCTCTTTAGTACTTTCTCCTACAAAATAGATCATAATATAAAATAAATTGATGCAGAAATAGTTACCAAAGAGTACCTACTTTACAAGGTGTTATGAAAATTAAATGAGATAATGTTATTAGCTCAATGCATTATACACAATAAACAACAAAATACAGGGTCCTTCTTACTTTTCGCTTTTGAAGTACAATGTCTAAAGCCTTTGAAAAATCTTAGACATATTTGCCGAGTTTCTGAGCGTGTTTTTCAGGTAGATATTGAATGCATTTGCAGTCTCACTTTGGCTGACGGTGAAATGACAGCCTTGTCTATTTGAACCAGTTTAAAACGCTGGATCTTAGAGAAACTACAGTGTGTAAACAATGAGAACAGGACTTAGTTTTCTTTTCTGTTTTGCTTATTTATTTATTTATTTTTATGAAAGAAGGAATCCTAAGAGGTTCTGGCCACACTTAGCCTTCCAACTAGCCAGGATCGTGTGCACAGACACACATGCCTGACATGTACAGGTCAACCTGAGTATTAAACCTAGGGCTTTCCCATATGGCTCCAGTACTGCCAGGAGCACATTACTGCCTGTAACTGCATGGCTGAGTTGATTTTCAGCAGGCCCATATGGAAAATTAGCTGTTCTGTG
>NW_006203794.1:470335-523006 GCF_000334495.1 Tupaia belangeri chinensis
AGGACCATATGGAAAATTAGCTGTTCTGTGAGTGCCTGGAATACAGTACATGCCTCATGATTATTATTTTATATTTAACACGTTGAAAACTCTGCTTTTGGAACCATAAAGAAAGCATGATTCTATGAACAAGGGAAACATGCCTAGGTAGATGTACACATTGGATTTTAGGAGCTGCTGTAAAAAATTACTGTTTTCACTCTGTTATGATGCAATTCGACCAGTATTATCAGAAATATAATGTATAATGTGTTACAAATAGAAATTAAAAACTTAGCACAGGCCATAATGTGTCAGATAAGTTAGCCATTATAATTCCAAGCTTGACAGTGACAAGAACTCCTTGTAGTGTTTTTGGTGAGGCTTGTCCCTAACAGCAGAAAGAGAACATTTCCCAGCAGTACCAGGCTCTGAAATAAGCCTTTCTCATCACCAAGGGAAGATTATGAAACCATGGCCAGAACAGTGGATTTATATGAAATTTCTGATTCCAAAACCTGTGCTTTATGTAGTACTAAAGTGATTTCTGCTCATTTATCTGATGGGATAAGTCAATAATCTGTTTAGGGTCATTCTCTATTTTTTTTTTATTTTTTTAAAGAGAGATTTTTAATATAGGGCACATGCACTCATTGGAGAGACAGAGAGACAGAAAGTGAGAAATCACTCCCCAGGGGGGACAACCATACACAATCCCTTCTTTTCCATTCTCCTTTCACAATCTTGGGCACACACACACACACACACACACACAGTGTGAGGTTTAAGCCCCTGGGTTTAGGACTCGAGCCATGATTGACTATGTGAGAGTCCAGTGACATAACCATTACACCATCTACTGGTCTTCATTCTCCAAATATTTTAACCACTTTTCATGTCTACTTTTTTCTTTTCTTTTCATTTTACATATCTTATTTAAATGTATAGCTCCATTCTTCAAACAGTGTTCTGGCACATAGGTGTCCAATGAAGGCTTGTTAAAACTGCTTCACAATGATTTACTTTTAAATAAATCTCTCATTGACAAATGACTTAGAGTAGCTAAATTAATAATTTTACCCTTACTTAATTTGCTTTGAAAACATGCTTCAAAGTTCTACCACCTCTTGAGAACTCAAAGCGTGAGTGTAAATTCACAGTGCAGACAGTAAAAAGCACAGCTGGTAAACCACAGGGCAAATTTGCAAACCCTTGTGTTGCTTGATTTAGTTCAGTTAATTACTGTTTATTTTGAATAATTATGCTATAGTCTGTAGTTTAAAAACATTTTTGTCTAAGAAAATTGATAGAAATATTTATCAATGTCTTTTGTTAATGCTGTAATTTCCCCCAGATAATCACTGTAGAATGCAAAATTTAGCTCACTAGTTTCCATAATAGGAGTTGATATATGCTTAGCCTTCTCTTTTAAATATTTTTTGCTTTATCTTGGTTTTGATGAAGCAATGAATGTTAGTGGTAAACCTGGGAATTCTGACTACCATCTGCTGATCCACCTGCTAAGTCCTTACGTCAACTGATGCTCAGGTGTCATTGAACAAAGGCATTGCCTCTAGCATCGAAGTAAATCTGTAAAAGTTCTGGTTTTAAGGGGTTTACATTATTATCTTTTGCAGTGTGATGCCTACAAAGACATGAATTTAAGGAATAAAATCCAATGGGTGATGCTTTTGTTCCCTAAAATTTTGTACTGTTTAAAAATTTTTGTTTCAAATAGTAATTGCTACTGCAAGTGTATTTCTTTCCCAGTGTTAATGAAAGATAAAATTACATTAAAAAATGGCAGCTTGCTTATCACTGTCAATGATAGAAATAGTCAAGTATCTTAACATTCAGTATTCTGCTTTTGTTTTCTTTTAATTAAATATTTACTATAGGGCGTGCACACTTGCTGGAGAGACAAATAGAGACAGAGAGACAGGAAGTGAGAAATCACTACTGGAGGGCATGGCCATACTGCAATCCTTCTTCCTCCATTCTCCCCTGGAATTTTGGGCACACACTCACACATGTCTGGCTTGAGTTTTAAGCCTCCGAGTCCAGGACTCAACCTGCATTTGACTATGTGGGACTCCAGTGACATTACCATTATGCCATTCGCTATTCCCAGCATTCTGCTATTAATTTGCTGCTCCCACCTTTTCTCATTTCATTTTCCTCACTCTAATATATTTAAAGGTATAATGGATAGGCAGTTTGGGTAATGGTGATCATGTTTTAGAATTTAATCTTAGTGGGAGTGATTAGACATTCACCAAAACTTCTTATATTGGGACTTGGTTGAACTGGAAACGTGTAAATGAAAAATTAATCCCTCCATGGTGTCGCAGGGTGGATATGATAAGTCATTTGGGTGGAGACCCCGTGTTTGAATTATGGTATGTTTATAAAAAGAGGAAATGAGAGAGTAAAGCCACTTCAATACAGCCCACACTCTGCTATGCTCAAAGTTCTGTCTTGTGCCATTTTGTTATGCCTTTTGACTTCCCATGCACCTGAATGGTGAGTGAGTAAACTTTCTTTTCTTTCTTTTTTTCTTTTAGGTTTTGGCCAAAGAGTGCATGCACTCATTAGAGAGACAGTGAGGAGGGAAATGAGAAATCATTCACCGGGTGGTACTGCCACACTAGAGTCCCTTCTTTTCCATTCTCCTCCAGGGATTTTAGGCATCCATGCACATGTACCCAGTGTTAATTTCAAGCCACTAAGTCTGGGACTCGAACCATGTTTGGCCATGTGAGAGTCTAGTACCTTAACCATCAAACCACTTGTTGACCCCAAACTTTTATCTATTTATACATCAGCCAGTCACATATAGTTCTGTCAGCAAGACAGTAACAGAGTAGAGCAATGTCACATTCCAGATTTGATTAAGAAACTGATGCTGGCAACACTTACTGTGATCATCTACAAGCAAGATGCTTGGCTCACAATCTCTCAAGAATATGGAATCCTGCATGACAACACTGCCAAATTTTAGTATATTGAGCAGTATTTAATTTGGTTTTAAGCAATATATACAACCATGTTTAAAACAGTAATTTTTTTAGAGAGATTTTTGCTATAGGGAGCATTCACTTTCCAGAGAGACAGGAAGTGAGAAATCACCTCTGCCCAGATGGGATGGCCACACCACAATCCCTTCTCCTCCAGTCTCCTCTTGAGATTTGGGGCACACATGCACACATGCCTAGCATGAGTTTAAGCCCCCCAGGTCCGGGACTCAAACTGCGGTCAACTCCATGGGAGTCCAGTGATGTAACCATTATACCATCTGCTAGTCCCTAAGATAGTATTTCTTATAAACACAAAATAATCGCTGGAAAAGTTCCTCTAATGATTCTCGAATATATACAGGATGGTATTAGTGTTGGAGTTGATAAACAGGGTTGGAATATCAGGTCAACACGATTTCATGACCCATGTGCTTACCCAACTGAACCTTCTAATCATTTCAAACCCTGATTTCCTCTAAATGCATTATTTTTAACTATAATCAAGCAATAATTGTGTTTTATTTAATAATGTCCATCATTCTGGAGTGCAAATTCCTTAAAGGCAAAACATACATATTACGTTGATGATGGAAAACTCAATCTCAGAAATTCTTGCAAGGCCAACCCCTAGCATGTTGGTTAATGTGGCTGGACCTCATGGCAAATTGCCTAATTTGAGTTCTGGGTCCAGTGGTTTAAAAAACATGCCAGACACATGTTCATGCATGTCCAAAATACCTTAAAGGAGGGAGAAATGGAGGAGAAGGTATCATGGTATGGGTATGACCTCCCCATGGGTGGGAGTGCCTTCTCATTTTTCCTTTCTTTCTCACTCTCTCTCTGATGAATGAGTGCACATGCTCTCTGATAAAATATACAAACAAAAATTCTTGCAAAATATTAAATAAATTAGTAGAAATGTTAAGGAAATGTCAGAAAAAAGTAACAAAAAAAACAATGTTTATTTTTACTTTATTTTCCCAATTTCTCCTTCATTCTTTCTCCAAGTACATTGGTGTTAAAGGAGTGACTTATTCAGAATAAAGAACTTGTTTGGGGACACTGCAGGCATTAAGAATGGGATGGGTGAGCAGACAGTCTTAAGTAAACTTGTGATAGGTTTCAGAACACAAAAAGGGAACAGGGTCAACACCTTTGATTTTTTTATTTTTGGTCCAACTCTTTGTGAATGGAAATTATAAGCTATCTCTATGCTCACTAATCACATAGGAACATAAAAAAATTTTTTTTGGAGGGACAAAGGCCTCTCCTGACATCACTAAGAGATATATTTGATAATTTGTGAATTTGAATTACACGGCAGTGGTAGACAAGTATCAGGAAGTCAAGATCCTTATTAAAAATAACCAAAATCCGGGAACCAGCAGTTAGCGTAATGGCTGGGTCACTGGACTCCCACGTAGGCGACCGCAGTTCACGTCCCAGACCCGGTGGCTTAAAACTCACGCCAGGCACATGTGCATGCGTGCCCAAGATCCCAAGAGGAGAATGGAGGAGAAGGGATTGTGGTGTGACCATCCCCCCCTGGCGGATGATTTCTTGCTTTCTGTCTCTATGTCTCTTTCTGTCTGTCTGGCAAGCGCATGCACCCTATAGTGAAAAACCTCTCAAAAAAAAAAAAAATCCTTGGGACTAGCAAATGTCATAGAAGTTACATTGCTGGACTCCCACATGACTGACTGCAGTTCAAGTTCCAGACCCAGTTGCTTGAAAATCAAAATGAATGAGTGTGTGTGTGTGTGCATGTCCAAGATCCCAAGGGGAGAACAGAGGAAAAGGGGTTGAAGCATGGTCATATCCCTTGGGGGATGATTGCTCACTTTTCCTCTCACCATCTCTTTCTGTTTGTCTGGCTCTCTGTCCAGTGAGTGCATGTGCCCTAAGGCAAAAACCTCTTTTAAAAAAAAATAACCTCAGTCCAGGAGCAATCCAACAAAGAAATGGATAGTCAAAGAAAAAAAATTATTTATTAATACAATGTAATACCATAATAATAATAATAAAAAGGATGAGTTTTGGAAACAGGCTGAATAAAAGAAGCTGGGTACAAAAGAGTACATGTTGTATTCATATGAAGTCCTGAGACAGGTAAAATAATTCTATAGTGACAGACATTAGACTGATCTTTGTCTAGGTCTAGTCTAAGGATATGATGTGCAGTTTGACTACAGGAGTTATAATGAAACTTTCTTGGGGCTAGCTGATGGCCTGGAGGTTAAGGAAGCTGGATCCCACATGGCCAACTTCATGGTTTCAGTCTCAGCCCAGGGGCTTGGAAAAAATCATACCACGTGTATCTGTGTGCATGTCCAAAAAGACAATGGACAATGGAAGGGAAGCGATTATGGCATGGCCATCTTCCCATGGGGGTGATTTTTCAATTTCTTATGTGTTTTTCTTTCTCTCTGGCAAGCACATGTGTCCTAAAGCAATAACTAAGATAAATAAACACGTTTTTGATGGTGGGAATAAGAAGTAGGATGGATCAGTGACTTAAAGATATACATATTAGTGGAAAGTTATCTAACGGTAGATTTAATTCAGTGCCTAGACAAAGGGTCAACAAGATATTGTTTAGGAGTCAGTTTCAGCCCACTTTAGATCTAAGTCAAGAATAGCCAGCCAGGCAAAGGGCCAGCAGGTGACATGGTGGTTAAGGCACTGGACTCCCACATAGTCAACTGCTGTTTGAGTTCCAGACCTGGAGGCTTGGAAATCATGTTGGGCATGTGTTCGTGTGTGCCTCAAGTCTCAGGAGGGAAGTGACGGAGAGGAGATCGTGGTGTGATCATCCCCAATGAGAGATGATTTTTCACCTTCCCTCTCGCCATCTTTCTCGGTATATCTCTGAGGAGTGCAAAGGCCCTGTGGTTAAAAAAAAAAAAAGAAAAAAGAAAAGAAAAAAAAGAACAGCTAGATGAATCTGTGGTTCTGTGGTACATTAGTATTGGCAGGTGGCTAAGTTAATTATTTATTTTGTTTCCTCATTTATTCAGGACATATTTACTCTGCTCAACACTGTCAGGCACTACAAATACAATAGTATGCACTGATCGTTTACCTTGTGAACTTTATAGTTAAGTGAATATTATTCAAAAACTTAAAAATATGAAAAGTTACAAGTATGCAAGGATTATGAGAATTGTCACGACAGACAGGTGGATTATGGCTAATTAGCAGCTTCTAAATGACACGTTACAGTTGCTCTGTAAATGTTAACATAAAATTCACTATGGAATTTTTACATATTTAAAATTCACCTCTGGAAAGACCTTCTCACATCACCCCAACTTGTCACATCTGTGGGGACACAGGTGCCTTTATTGATTTCCCTGTTCTCACTTACAGTCATGAACTTTAGCACATTCAGCAATTTGTATGTTCTAACTTACATTATAATTTTAAAATACAATGTATTCCTCGATGACGAAGACTGTATTTATTCATCTATTTATCCAAGAAAGCTAACAAAGTTTTTGGTTACAATTGGTCAAAAGAAATAGAAATTGATTTGTTCATCTTGTTTCTATGCTCATTAATCAGTCCTCTAACTAACTAAAACTGGATAATCATTTCTCAGGATAAGTATTTTTTTATAAATTATGATTATTATCTTAATACTTCAATGGCTATTTTCCTGAAGAAAACATTTTATAGTTTTGATGTCTTTGGGGTTTATTTAGACTGGCTCTACTGTGTGTAAGAGTGTCTCAGACCCTAGGAAGAAAAAGAAACCATACAATTAAATAAGCCCACCTATAAATATTGTCAAAGTGGAAACGTGATTATCTTAACAATTTATTCTCCATGTCAGCACTTTTGAAATGCAATTATTTCCCATTGTAAAGTAGATTGCAAGAATGGGTTTTTACAAATAAAAAAAGAAAAAAATATTTTCTGCAAAATTAGAATAAATGTAATATTATTGTAATAGTTTTCTACTTCCATGAATATCATGAATATCTCTGGAGTAGAAAGGTAACATTATATTATTTTTATCAAATTAGGGATCATTTTGCCAAATCAAAATTCTGATTTACCTACATAGAAATTTTTAAATGCTGTATGCAGTAAGTGGAGTGAAATTAGAGAATTATCATCCTGCTTGTTAGGTTGTGAATCGGTTTTCTTCTTTTTTTTTTTCTTGAATTATTTATTTAATTCTACTTATTATTATTATATTTTAATTTGCTATCAGACACATGTACTCACCAGTGAGAGACAGAAAAAGAGAGAGAGACAGATGTAGTGATAAGAAAAGTGAGAAAGCAAGCTGAAGGTCTGGGATTCGGACTGCCATTGGCCATGTGAGAGTCCCGCACCTTAACCACCATGCCACCTTCTGGTCCCCTATGTTTTCTTCTTCATTTAGTTTTATTTAAAGTTAAACTTTATTAATAATAATAATCACATAATGCCATGGGAAAATAAGAGAATGTGTGAAAGTGACAATATAAACATTATTGTAGATGACAGCTGCTTAGTAATAGTTATCAAATCAGGGGTATTTGATGATGCTAATAAAGTTTTAGTAAATTTTAGAATGTGCAAAGGCTATAATTGCAGCTTCTATAAGGAACATAAAATTTATTATTCATAGAGGTGAAATTATGCATTTGTTATTAATGCAGTCAGTGGAGATGACTCAACAAAAATGATCACTGCTAGGAAAAGAAATCGCTTGTATTACTTAAGGGCTCTATGCATCCCACCTACTATAGTCTATTTAAGAGAAGCAATCAGAGATGGATCTGCATGCTTCAAGTTTTAGGTGAAGGTTAGAATCACTGTTGAATTAAAGTTAAATGACGTTCATGGGAAATGGAATTACAATGATGTAAGGATAGAATCTGTAGCCAAATGAAACAATCCTAAGTATTTCACGCAGGTAAATATACTGTGTTTGGGAAAGTCAAAGTGAGAAAAGAGCTTTAGAAGAGAAAATTTAAAAAAAAATTGTTCATTAAGGTGAAAAAAATCAAAGAAACTCAAATAATTTGAGCACACACAAAAGTGTTGATAACTGATAAGGCAAATACATTTCATTTAAAATGTTTTCCATTCTAACAGATTTCAAATTGTGTGCATATAGCTAGAATATACTCCTATTACATAAATATGAATGGAAATGAAATTTTTGAAACTGGTAAGACTAGTATATGCTTGTCCTAGAAGCAGGTCTAAAACATTAAATAATAATAATAAATGAAATAAAAGAAAGTTCTTATAAGATGGGCATTCATATATGCCATGTTAATACACTCATTAAGTTTTTCCTTTATTTTCAATTTATTGAGTGTCCATTTTATAACTTACACTCATTAAATGTTTGATGATCACTTGAAGTCTTACTTAAACAGTGAGAAAAATGTGCATTTGGTACTGAGGAGTCTTTACTGGGATTTCTAGTTCAGTGAATTTATGCACCATGATAATTTACTTAACAGGTTACATGCAATGCAAATATATTTAGAGAACTCACATTTTACTTTTACAAATAATTGTTCTGATGGTTTAAACAACTAAATTTATGTAAATAACTCTAGAATTTGATATGTACATATTTGCCTGAAATTTTTCATAAGCTCAAGTTAGATAGTTCTATATGGATTTTCTGCTGCTACTCTTAATTTATTTGACTTAGAATACAAAATTCATGCTTCTGAATGTGTCATAGCAGCTGGAATGAAGTAACCATCTGGGAATGGGAAACAAACAGAAACACACACACACACACACACACACACACAAACACACACACAAAACTTGGTGGGCTAAAAATATACAAACATTCAAACCAAAAGAGAAACTATGATAGCAAAGGGGTCTGTGAATCTGGAGTGGAGAAAAGGGAAATGAGATGAGCACTTAATTTGTAGCTACTAGTTACCAGGAAGTCTTTTGACAATCATGGAGAAAAACTTGGATGGTATGCAAAAAGCCACCAACTAGATATTATGGCAACCTCACTGTGAAGAGAAAAACTATTAATAATTTAAGGCTCCCAATCCAGTCAAGATTTAAACATCTAAATCACTGCATTAAAGTGAAACAAAGAGGAGTAGTCAGACATTCTGTCTGCATTTTTTCCCTGAAGGCAATTGCTGATTAATATACTGTTCATATATTGGAATTAACTCCAATAAACTAAGCAATACAGAGCCACTGGAGGCTAAAAACTAAACAGAAATTTTAGAAATCTCTTTTATTAGTCAGACAAAGGCTGGAATTCTGGATTGCCAAAAAGAAGGGGCATGCCACAGGGTAGATGTTTACAATACATATTTTCAAAAATGAACTTGTATCAAAAAAATATAAAGGATTTCTATAGACAAGCAATATGCATAGACCTTAACTTTCACACATGGCAAAAGCTTGAATGGGCACTTTACAAAAGTAGACATCCAAACGCCACCCCTCCCCCAGTCAAACCAAATTTAAACAATGAGATATAGCTTAGTACACATCAGAATGGCTAGATGTACTAGAAATAAAGCAATATTAATATGTAGTGTTTTCAAAAATGCAGTGCAGCTACCAGTGTAAATGTAGGTTTACACAATCAGGATGAAACACTGACAGTATATATTAATTGTAAACATGAACATATATATAAATTATAAACCAGAAGTATCATCCTTAAATATACACACTTTGAAAATAAATACATAGTGAACTCTAATATGTTGAAAAGAATGTTCATTAAAATATTATTTTTAATAAATTAAACTGGAAACAACCAAATATCCCTCCACAATAGAATGGATCAAATTAAATAAGGTATGTTCATCCCTTGGACTATTATGAAGATTAAAATAATGAACTACTGCTTCATGTAATAAGAATGAATCTCACAGACATTAACTTTCAGGAGAATCCAGAACCTGGTATGGGACTAGCAGGTGGCACAGTGGCTAAGGTGCTGGACTCCCACATGGCTGACTGGGTTCCAGTTCCAGACCGGGGTGGCTTGACAATTGTGCCAGGTACATAGCATGCATGCCCAAAATCCTAAGAGGAGAATGGGGTAGAGGGGATTGCAGGGTAGCCATCTCCCCTGGGGCATGATTTCTTACTTTACCTCTCACTGTTTCTCTGGTGAGCTCATGTGCCCTATGACCAAAAAACCTTTAAAAAAAAAATCAGTACGTGATGAATGATCCAGCACATCAAATTAAAGTTTAAAATAAATATGGATTCATGTCATTTCTAAAATTTCTATTTTCATTAGTTAATATTTATCATGATAAGCAAGTTACTTTTCTCACATTTTTGCCATATAACATAAAAATAATGCCTATCTCATTACTCATTCATACCATTCTACCTAAGTATAAGTGATATGGTATGTATAGAGTAACCAGCAAAGTGTGTGACATAGGGTACTTGATGAAATTTTTTTCCAACTTTTTCACCTAAACTTAACAGAATCTATTTGTTTTCCCAGTTATTTCATATTTCAGAATAGAAATCTCTATTGCAATTGCTTCTTAAGGTGACTTTGTGAGGAAACTGAAAGGCTAGTTCCATTGAGATGAGGTTTTTAATAATCTGAGTTCTCCCTCGAAATGAGAAGCACAGCATGCCTGCAAAACCACACATGCAGGGTCTGGAGGTAGACAGGCAGAGTAATCGTGGCTATGTCTTTATGACTGTCTTACAAAGTAACTTGGTGGTCTTCCCTGGATACAAAGGGAAAAGGGGCAGATTTGGGGTAGCCTTGGAAGAATTGAAAATGACTTGTCCAGCACACCGAAGTTCACTTGCAAGGAAAACAAACAAACAAACAAACTATTGTGGTTGGTCTGGTCCTCTGATTCAACAATCTCATAGAGAGGTTGAAATGAATACATGTCAAATAACCAATACAGAATCTGAAATTGTGGTTAATGCACAACCTTTGAGGACTCTTTTTTGGGTTGACTCCCCTTCTTTGACTCTCATACTAAATTAGTCATTAACTTGTTTCCTTTTATTTTTGAATTCCTTTTATTCTTTTTCTTTTCTTTTCTTTTTCCTTTATTTTTTCCTTTCCTTCTGTATTCCTTTTCATTTTATTATTTTTCTATTTGCTACAGAGGGTGGATGCACTCACTGTGAGAGAAGAGTGAGAAGGCACTTCTTATAGGGTTTGGTCGTGCTGTAATCCCTTCCCATCTCTCTCTCTACACTTCTGGATATGGGGCACACATGCACATGCATGGCACATGTCTTAACTCTCAGGGTTCAGGACTCTAACTATGTCAACAGCCACGGGGAAATCCAGCTGCCTTAGCCACAAGCTGGAGGTTGACCCTCCAGTTTTTTATTCTTCTTTTAATCGTTGTTTTAAGTAGACTTTCACAATAATATCATAAATAATTCCTCTGCCTGTAACCTCTTTTCTTGATAAAATATATCATTTGCAAATATACCTTTTTAATTTCTTATATACAGGTCTTATTTTCACTTGTGCATAAAGCTTTCAGTGTCTCCTATTGCTTAGCCCATAAAAATATACTTAATGCTACGTATATTTTCCCAGATTATTTGGTATCCTCCTATTTTTTTTAATTTGTGCCATAGGATGTGTGTGCTCTTTGGAGAGAGACAGAAAGAGACACTGAGGGAAAGTGAGAAATCACCCCCCAGGGGAAATGACCATACCACAATTTCTTTACCTCCATTCTCCTGGGATTTGGGATGTACACATGCTCTTCTGGTGTAATTTTCTTTTTCTTCTTCTTATTTTATTAAAAAATTATGTTATTTAACTTATTTATTTATGTATTTTAATTTGACCAGAGAGGGACAGAGAGACAATGGGAGAGAGAGAGAGAGAAAGTGAGAAAGCAAGCCTCCAGGTCCAGGACTCAAACTACTGCTGGCCATATGGGAATCCAAAGCCTTTAACCACCACGCCACCTGCCAGTCCCTTCTGGTGTGATTTCAAGCCACCATGTCTGACACTCAAACCCTGTTGACCATGTGGGAGTCCAGTACCTTATAGCCATCATGCCATCTGCTGAATCTCTAACCACCCTATCTTTTATATCTTATATTACCCACTAGATATTTAAGGTTCCACTGAATCTATGTGTTACATTTTCTGTAAAAGACTTGTCATTAAATACCTCTTTCCGTATTTATTTATAAAAACTGTTTATGTTCTGTATCCCCTTAAGGCCTTTTCTCATGCTTTGATATTCTACGTTGGCCTTTAAGATTACAGTCAAACATCACATAGCATCTTTTTCTTTCTTCCATCGAACAGTCTATGTATTATGTTCACCACAACATTTTGTTGGGAAGTTTATTGGAGCAGTTACTTTTTAGCTTGTATACGTATCTGGTAATTGTGTACTAATCTGTTTTTCTTGTTCATGAATCCTTACCCTGACCATTATGAAGACCAGGCACCACATCTAATTCATCTTACATTCTCCATATCCAAGAACAGTACCTTGCATTTGGTGTTTTCCACATGCCCAATGATGGTAAAGTGAACTTAAAGCTCTGGTATGTGCATGTGTGAGAGAGGAGAAAAGTTTGTATTAAAGAAGACAAAAATTACAAATTAGTTTTTTTTTTGGAAAGATTTTTGCTATAGGGCATGTGTGCTCACCAGAAAGACAGAGAAAGACAGACAGAAAGTGAGAAATCACCCCCCAGGGAGGATGGCCATACTGCAATCCCTTCTCCTCCGTTCTCCTCTTGGGATCCTGGGCACGCACGCACATGCGGCCGGCGTGAGTTTAAGCCACCGGGTCTGAGACTCAAACCAGAGTCGACTAAATGGGAGTCTAGTGACATAGCTATTACACTAACTGCTGGTTCCACAAATTAGTGTTTTTTAAGGGGAAATAAAGAAACTACTATTCAAAGATACACTTTAATAGTATGAATTACTAAATATTGACATAGAAATTTATTTAAAATATATTGAAAAGGAATTAAAATCTGCAACTATTAAAATCAAACTTTAAGGAAGGTCTTCTAACTTGGAAAATCCTCAGTTCAATAGTGGGTCTGAGGGGAACCAGCAGTTAGCGTAATGGTTGTGTCGCTGGACTCCCATGTAGTCAACTGCAGTTCATGTCCCAGACCCAGTGACTGAAAACTCCAGGCGTGGCGGCGTGCATGCCCAAGATCCCGAGAGGAAAATGGAGGAGAAGGGATTGCGGCGTGACCATCCCCCCTGGGGGGGTGATTTCTTGCTTTCTGTCTCTCTCTGTCTGTCTGGTGAGCGCACGCACCCTATAGGAAAAACCTCTCAAAAAAAAAAAAATTGTGGGTCTAAATTTGGAAAATAAAGATATTAAAGTGTTTTTGTTACAGTTTACTTACCATCATAGGTCTCTTCCTTTAAAAATCAAGCTATATCAAGCACTGTTCACAATTACTGAAAACACGTGTGAAATAACATACATTGTGCAGAATTATACCTTTCCTTTCTCAACAGTTCACACAGGATCAGAGTGGAGACTTTTTCCTAACATTTTATGATTTGGGGGCTATTTGTATTCTTAAAAGTATATTAAATATATGACATCAACAGAAAACATAACTCATATTTCGCTGTGGTCACAATAAACTTAGTTCCACTGCTAACTGACCTGTTTCTGTGCATCAGAATTGTTGCTGCTTACTGGGCATTTGGATTCCAGTTTGAAGCAGGTTGAACACTAATGCCTTATTGAGCTGCTAGGAAAATAAAAATCAAAGAAAAATAATAAGAAGTCTAGTGTTCTGAAATACTGAAGATGTTCCTCATATTTAAGAATTAAGAAAATTATGGGAAATAGTTAACAGGACTGGTTTGGTGGCACAGCTGAAATACACTTGTCAAGGAAAGCTGGATCCATGTGGATGAACAAGTGTTTGTTCAACCTGGACCTGCCACTGAGTCTGTTTGCTGATGATCCCGGCTGCCTGGGAGGGCTGGGGGAGAAATGTGGAATGGGACTCAGTTGAGGGTGCTCATTTCTCATCTCTCTCTCTATCTCTTCCTCATTAAAGAAAGAAACTTTTTAAAATATAGCTTTACAGGGACTAGCAGATGGCTTAATGGCTACGTTGCTGGATTCCCATGTAGTCAACCGCAGTTGGCTTAAACTCATGCCGGACGCATGTGAGTGCATGCCCAAGATCCCTAGAGGAGAATGGAGGAGAAGGGATTGTGGTGTGGCCATCCCCACCGGGAGAGGTGATTTCTCGCTTTCTGTCTCTCTGTCTCTCTCTGTCTTTCTGGTGAGCACAGAACCCTATAGCAAAAACCTCTCCAAAAAAAAAAAAATGTAGCTTTACAGAGTATGGTAAATAAGAGAGCATTTTCCACAAAATCAAAGGTGAACCAAAAATATTTCCATTTCTTAAGTAAGGCTTATTTTTAATGTTATAATCCACCACAAAATAGATGTCATTATCAAGTATTTTCTTAGGAATCTACTGTCATTTCCAAAAAGTTAACAGAAGGAATTGGCAGACACCCCACAATGTAGTTAAGGACACAGAGAATTGTGAGTTCCAGGCAGAAGGACCCTCAGTATCGCTGAGTCGGTCCACTCATCTAGTCCAAGTAATTCTGCAACAGCTGATTATGTGTCTCATTACCTTATATTTAAATATTTCAATCCAAATATGACTTACTACCTTATTTAGAAAATGTTTTACATTAAAGGAAGAGGAAAATTTCTTCCATTTATTTATTTATTTAGAGGTTTTTACCTTAGCCTTCTCCCCCATTCTCCTTCTAGGATCTTGGACATGCATGCACATGTGCCTGGGGTGATTTTCAAGTCAACACTTGAACTGCGGTTCACCATGTGGGAGTCCAGCGACAGAACCGCTACACCATCTGCTGATTCCAATATCTTCCTTTCATTGAATTAAATTTGATGCACAAAGGGTCTACATAAAATGTTTGACTTTTTTTTTGGAGATTTTTTTTTTTTTTTTTGCTTTAGGGCGCACAGAGGTTTTTTTTTTTTTTTTGCTATAGGGCGCGCACGCTTGCCAGACAGCGAGAGACAGAGAGATAAAAAGTGAGAAATCACCCCCCAGGGTGGATGGCCACACTGCAACCCCTTCTCCTCCATTCTCCCCGTTCTCCCCTCGGGATCCTGGGCACTCACGCACACGTGCCCGGCGTGAGGTTCAAGCCACCTGTCCAGGATGCAAACCGCGGTCGGGACCACATGGGAGTACAGAGACATAGCCATTGCTAACTGCTGGTCTCTAAAGTGTTTGACTTTTACAGGAAATAGCCATACACAGCTTTGTGATGAATATTATGTATTTCCTGCACTGGTTTTCCAAAGTAAATAATGTATGAGAATATTATAGAAAGAACTCCAGAGTAAAACTAAGATTTTCTGTCATTACCTGTACATTCTGATCATCTGAAGGCAGCTATCAATAATGGATGTAACCATTTGCCATTCATTTTCATTTGTGAAGAATAGACAGAAAAATAAATGATCATTGAACAGTCATCTGGGGTTTTGGTTATAGGAAAAGCAAAGTTATCAATCATGATTAAATAAAATGGAATAAAATTTCTGCATGACTTAGTTGTACAAGGTTAAGAATAACCGGGGCCTCAAAGTTTTACATGAGAAAATATCTTAATGATTATTTTGCAAAAACACGCGAACTCCACATTCAGCATGCTGATTTTTGTAGAAATTTGTGACTTTGACACTTCAGTGTTTTCCCTAGTAATATATTTTAAATTTCATTCTAAGCTGACATTGAAATCGCTTTATAGTCAGTATTAATTTCTCTTATTATTTTAAGTATGATATTATAGAAAGGGAGCTATGGTAAACATATGATTCAATTTCTTAGGGATAATAATTATCACTGCAAAATTACTTAATAAAATAATAAAAACTCTGAAAATAGTAAAATGTCATTTATATATAAGAATTTAGATGAAGGATATTGTGAAACAACCCTCATAAAATATAAAATCACATCATATATATGTTTTGGTAGAGTTAGTTTATCTTTTGAACATAATTCAAAATATTTTCAGAAGTTTCATAGGCTAGAAAAATGGAAGTTTGCATTACCATAATTAAACTCAGTAAAAGAAAATAAGCTATTAATTCAAATCAGTGTAGTAAATGGTTGATTTAATATTTGCTTTAACTGAGTTTTAAAATATCAGTGTAAGACATCAAAAGGAAATCTCCTTGTCCATTAAAGAATTTCTGAGGTACACTGTATTTCAGTTCTCATATTCTTTATGAAGAAAAGAGTAAGAGTTAAAGAGGAAAAAAAGGAAGGCCTCAACTCCCTGTTTTTTTTTTTTTCTTTTAAACCAAACCTTTAAGAACTTCAAAATTCATTTTAATATTTTATAATCTTAAACCTTATAAAAATTTAATTCTCTAGATAAAAGTTTAATACAGAGGTAGAAGCTGGGTCCTGAAGAAGAATTTTATGGAAAGATTTCCTAAGAAGGAAGAAGGCACCAGAATCATGTGTGAATATTTTATGTAACACTAGCCAGTTTCAATCAAAAGAATTCCTTTTGATGACATATAGAACACTAAAAGGTGATTTTAAACATTGGGTGTATTTTAATACTAATTTAAAAATGATAAAATTATAATCCAAATCTTTTTTTACATTTTCATCTGATCAATGTAAATGATCAATGAAATATAGCAGTATTTTCACAGCAAACAGTCAAGGCAGTAAATTGTCCTTTTAACTCTATATTTCACATGCATTAAAAAATGCTGTTTCAAATTGTCCTTTCCAAGTAAATTACCTATTAGTCTGATTCATTTCTCAATTTCCCCCAAGTTTAATGTTTGGCATTTTGGGATATGTCAGGGGATAATTTGGTTGTCAATATTAATGTTCTGTCAGAAGACTGCAAGTAAAATACTTTTTGTTTGATTTGGTTTAGGGCATTTGGTACTAAATCTGAATTTCTAACTCCATGTCCTGAGACTATCGCATCATTTATCTTGGTCTCATTTTCTTCCTATACAAAATGGGAACAAAATATCTCTTACTTGGAAGCTTATGAAGTTAAAATGGAATGATGTACTTTATATAAAGCATATTGAAGGGGCTAGCCATGTATGGTGGTTAAGGAAGCTGGTTACCACGTGCTGGCTGACTGTTTGGTTCAAGTCCTGGACCTGGCAACTCAAAAAACATGCTGGGTATATGTGCACATATGCACAAAATCCTGTAAAGAAGGAATAGTGGAGGAGAAGGGATTGCAGCATGACTGTTCATCATGAGGGATGCTTTCTCACTTTATCTCTAGCTCTTTCTCAAGGTCTCTCTCCGAAAAGCACAGTACCTTCTGGTAATATTTTTTTAAATGAACATTGTAAATAATAAAATCTGTGTAAATAAATTATTACAAGTTTATAGACCATAGTGTATACTGGTAAGTAATAAATTACAAGTGCTTATGTTTATGGTGATAATAATTACACCCTTCAGCAGATGATGAGAAAGTGCAATAGCTGCAGTCCATTTGCCGCTTTGGGGATGCATTAATATTTTTATTAGAACTGCAGATCAAGGTCAGATAGTGCATGCAATAACTATGACATAAGTTGTTACATAAGTATTTTTGATCGTAGGTAAAGAATCTCAAAGAGTAAAAATGTAATTTAATCAAGAACTAATTGCATTTATTCAATTTAGATTTAAACCAAAAACTACTAATAATAAAATAATTTGGTCAGATTATGAATAGGAGTATTGGTTTTGTTATTTATTTCTATAATATATACTCCTCTCAACTTCCTTGGCTTATCTTCAATATCTATAAATTCTGGTTTAATATTTTCTCCTGGACAAAAATGTTATAGAAAAATAAAATTAAATAAAAAATATTCTCTAAACTATAAATTGTTATTTTTTTTTATGCTAGAGGGTGTTTACCCAAGGCAAAAGAGAGATGAAGAGAGAGCAAGCACTATCCCAATAGGATCTAGTCATGCTGAAATCTTTTCTTCCCACCAGGGACTTGAACTTGCAAGTATAACTAGATATACTAAAGTTGGAATTTGAACAGCAGTGGGCCATGTGGTATCTGCTTCTTCTAGTGCCTAACCGGGAAACCATGTGTCTGGTCTGCTATTAATTATGCAGTATTAATAATAAAGTTATCTCCACCAGTGAAATATCACCAATCTCTCACATGTTATTTCCCTTTAAGAGAAAGTACATGAATGATGTTGACTAACTTCAAGCAAAACAATAGTAGATATAATTATTTTTCTAGCCTGGCTCCTGCATGGCAGAAGTGAGTGACCACCTAGGAAGCAGTGCACTCTTTTTATCCACTCTAGGTGCCACTCCCTCTTGAGTCCAACTTCCTCCCTGCCATTCTTCCCAGCTCCTGCATAGCAAAAGGGGGTGAGTGCTCCGAAGCCAGAGATGGCCTTGGAACTTCCACTCTCTCTCATTCATTATAGACTCCATAGTTTTCTGAAGCATGTGACACACACAACACATACTCTTGTCCTCAGTTGAAATGCTGTGGCTCAACCCCATATGCATCTGTTCTTTAGAATTTGGGAAGCATTTGAAATATTCAGTCTAAGCAACAAAAGTGTGGATTTCATGGTGAATGTCAGGGGTCAGGGGGACTGAGCTGCAAAGAGATCGTGGATCACATCCTCTTGCCTGGCTTTGAACACTTAAAATTAACTCAAAGGAGTGGAGAAGAAACATGCAACCTATCAGATAACCATAAATCAGAGCAGAGCACAAGAAATGTGAGGAACCAACAAAGTATCTCTCTCTCAGGGGAAAATACAATTCCTTATCAGCCACAAACAGTATGGAAATGTCAGATAAACAATTCAGAATATTCATAGTGAAAAAACTAAATGAGATGGAAGAGAAAAGGGACAATGAACTCTAGAAGATGCAAGAGAAAAGAGACAACAAGCGAGAGGAGATGAGGAAGTCTTTTGAAGATTTGAAAGAAGTAGACACCATAAAAAAGAACTGTTGGAGTGAAGGTTGTAATACAGGAAATCAAAACCTCCCTTGAAAGTATTAAAAGCAGACTAAATCATGCTGAAGATCCAATCTCAGATGTAGAAGACAAAGTCTCTGACCTGAGGGGCGGGGGGAACACCAAAGAGACAAAATAATTTTAAAAAGAGGCTAATATAGAAGAAATGCTAGATTCTATTAAGTGTCCCAACATCCAAATAATTGGTATCCTATAAGTTGAAGTAACTAATAAGGACTTTGAAAATCTGTTCCATGAAATCCTGGAAGAAAATTTTCCAAGTCTAGAGAAACACTCAAACACCAGACATCCAGAAATACAAAGGACCCCAAATATAATCAAACCAAGAAGCTCTTCTCCAAAGCACATCATAGCTAGATTGACCAAAATCACAGACAAAGACAAGGTACTAAAATTGGCAAGAGAGAAATTTCAAATTACTTACAAAGTTTGTCTGATCAAGTTAACACCAAACCTCTCATCAGAGACAATGCAAACAAGAAAAGAATGGGGACATATATTAACAGTATTAAATGAAAAACAGTTTCAATCAGGATTACTATACCCAACAAGATTACTCTTCATATGGGAAGAAAAGGGAAAAACACCTTGGATAAACAAAACCTGAAATAATTTACCAAATCCAAACTAGCTTTTCAAGAAGTTTTGAATGGAGTACTATACCAAAGAAACAAAAGACAGGCAGAAATAAGAGAACAAACAATAACCAAGAAACTGACCAACTTAATGATAGGGACAAGTCCAGAAATATCAATACTAAGGTTAAATGCTAATGGTTTAAATTCTTCAATCAAGAGACACAGACTGGCTGAATGGATAAAACAAACAAACAAAAACAAAACAAAAAAACCCAGAAACCTTCCATCTGTTGCCTACAAGAAATCCATCTCATAAAGACATGCATAAACTAAAGTGAGGGGCTGGAAAGAGATATTTCATACAGATGGAAACCAAAAAGTGGGAATTGCAATACTGATTTCAGACAAAATAGACTTTAATACCAAACTGTAAGAAGAGACAAAGAAGGACATTATATAATAATAAAGGGGCTAATTCATTATGAAGATATAATGCTTATAAATATCTATGTACTGAATTTTGGAACACCCAAAAATGTGAAGGAAAGACTACTAGATCTAAAAGGAGAGAGAGATTGCAATACATGAATCGTTGGGAAATTTCAACATCTCATTATCTCCTTTAGACAAATCAATGAGATAAAAAGAGAGAGAGAGAGAGATTCAGGACCTAAATAATTCCATAGATCAGATGGACTTGATAGAAATCTATAGAACTTTCCACCCAAAGCTCACAAAATAAACATTTTTCTCATCTTCACATAGTACCTTCTCAAACACTGGCTACACAATAGGACACAAAACCAGCCTCTATGGATTCAATGGCATAGAAACTATTTCCAGCATCTTCTCTGACCATGATGGAACTAAACTTGATATTGATTTTAGAAAAAACCCTTGAAAAGACACAAATACATGGAAACTAAATAATCTATTCCTGAAAGACATCACAACTATAGAAGCTATTAAGACTGAAATAAAAAAGGTTCATGGAAAAATAAGGATGCACAATATGCATAATATATAAAACAATACAAAAGCAGTAATTAGAAGGAAGTGCATAACAATTAGTGTACATAATAAAAAGATGGAAAGGTGACAAATGGACAACTTAACATCATGCTTCAGGGAATTGGAAATAATGAAGAAATAATGAAGATTCGAGTAAATATAAATGAAATAGAAAATAAATAAATAAAATATACAGAAAAATAAAAGCCAAAGCTGTTTCTTTGAAAAGATTAACAAGACTGACACATAATTAGCTACACTAACTAAGAAGAGATAAAAAAAGGTAAATCAAATTTGCAATGAAATAGGCAATATTACAACAGACATAGTAGAAATACAATACATCATTAGAGGATACACTGAGCGACTATATGCCAACAAACAAGAAAACCTAGATGAGATAGACAAATTCCTGGACACATACAGTCTGCCAAGATTGATTCAGGAGGAAATAGAAAGATCAAAGAGACCCATAACAAGGTTAGATTGAATCAGTAATAAATAACACCCCCAACAACAACAACAACAAAACCCAGGTTCATTCCCAAAGCAGATAAGGATATGACAAGAAAGGAAAACTACAAATCAATTATCTCTGAATATAGACACAAAAATGCTCAACAAGATGCTACCAAATTGTATCCAACAACATATAAAAAGATTATTCATCAAAGCCAGGTAAGCTTTATTTCAGTAATGCAAGGGTGGATCAACATACACAAAACCATAGACATAGTACACCATATAAACAGAAAGAAAGATAAAAACCATATGATCATTTCAATTGATGCAGGGAATCGATACTAAATGGGGAAAAACGAAAAGCTTTTCCACTAAGAACTGGTACAAGACAAGGCTGCCCACTATCTCCACTCCTTTTCAGTATAGTGTTGGAAACCCTATCCAATGTAATCTGACAAGAGACTAAAATAAAAGGCATTTAAGTAGGCAAAGAAGAGTTGAAATTATCTTTATTTGCAGATGACATGATTATATACATTGATGACCCAAAGATATCCAAACACACACACACACACACACACAAAAAAAAAAAATACCCTCTGAAAGTAATAAATGAATACAATAAAGTGGCAGGATACAAAATTATTTGGCAAAAATCTATAGCATTTCTATATACAAGCAACAAGCAGACAGAGGTAGAACTGAAGAAAGTAATCCCATTTACCATAGCCACAAAAAGTATAAGATACCTAGGAATAAATCTAATCAAGGAAGTCCAAGACCTCTGAAAGAAAAACTATGAAAATCTTTAAAACTAAATTGAATGTGACCCAAAAAATTGGAAGGACATCCCATGTTCCTGGATTGGGAGAATTAATATAATCAAAGTGGTAATTCTACCCAAATTAATCTACACATTTAAAGCAATCCCAATAAAATTATGAGAGACATTCTTCACAGATATAGAAAAGACAATCATAGATTTGTCTGAAATAATAAAAGACCCTGTATTGCCAAAAAAATCTTATACAAGAAGAGTGGAGTGGGTGGCATCTCACTTCCTGACCCCTGAAAATATTACAAAGTGGTGATAATCAAAACAGCATGCTATTAGTACAAAAACAAAACATCAACCAATGGAACAGAATAGAGACCCCAGAATAAATCCCAAAACATACAGCCAACTAATCTTTGACAAAAGGTACCAGTCAATCCAGTGGGAAAAGTAAATATGCTTTAGCAAATGGTGCTGGAAAAAATGTGTATACACTTGCTGAAAGATGAATCTAAATCCCTGCCTCTCACCATTAACAAAAATTAACCCAAGGTAAATCAAAGATCTAAACCTAAGACCTCAAACTATAAAATTCCTCGTGGAAAACACTGGGGAAATTCATGGTAGGCTAAGACTTTTTAAATAAGAACTCCCAAAGCACAGGAAATAATCCCCAAAATAGACAAGTGGGATTACATCAGATTAAGAAATTTCTGCACAGCAAAGGACACAGTAACAACAATCCTCAGAATGGGAGAATATTTTTGTAAACTATGCCTCAGATAAGGCATTGATATCTAGAATGCACAGGGAACTCAAGTAGCTTACCTGAAAAAAAAAAATTAACCCAATTAAAAGATAGGAAATTGCTAAATAAACAATTCTCTAAGGAAGACATACATACAGCCAAAAAACATATGAAAAATGCTCAACATCCCTCATCATAAGGAAGATGCAGATCAAAACCTCAGTGAGATACCACCTCACCCCTGCCAGAATAGCGAAGATTAAAAAAAAAAAACAATAAATGATAAGTGCTGGCAGGGATATGGTTAAAGGAGAACTCTCTGACACTGCTGGTGGGAATGTAAATTGTTATAATCACTGTAGAGAACAACATGGAGGTTCCTTAAAGACCTACAAATAGAACTACCATATGATTCATCAATTCCACTCCTGGATATCTACCCAAAAGGTAGAAGTCTCAGTTGGAAAACTGCTTGCACATCTATGTTTATTGAAGCATTATTCACAATTGCTAAAGATGGAACCAAGTCAAATATCCATGAACAGATGAATGGATTGGAAAAGTGTGACACATTTCCTCTATGGAATACTGCTCAGCCATCAAAAACAACAAGATCTTGGCATTTGATAGAAAGTGGACAAATATGGAAGATTTAATGGTGAGTGAAGCAAACCAGGCTAAGAAAGACAGACATTGTATGACTCCACTTAACTGTCCAGACGCTATGGTTGAAATTGAAAGATTAGATGACACAGGAGCATTGAAAATGGTTATAGATACTTGAGACAATGTGGGAAGAGGGTGTGAGAGGGGAAGAGTGTAAGGAGAGAAATTAAGGAGAGAATTAGAGAAGCAAGACATTTGTAGGACATAGAAATAAATGATTATGTGTTGATATAATAAATTTCATATCCTCAACTGTACTGGTGTGAAGCATATTTATGTTGAATAAATTCAACTCACAAGGTAAGCGAAGTATAGTGATTAAATGTATAAAATAAATTAAAGTAAAATTAAAAATATTTTTCTAGCCTAACATTATACCTCGTTTCCTTTTGCCTAATTTTGTCCTTTTACTGTTTATGTGTTTCAAAGTCTTTTTCTTCTTTTCTTTAGATTTTTGCCCTAGGGTGCACATGTGTGCCAGAGAGAGAGAGAGACAAGGAAAGAAAGGGAGAAATCATCTCCCAGGGGTATGGTCATGCCACAGTTCCATCTCCTCCATTCTCCTCTTGGGTTCTAGGCACACACACACACACACACACACACACACATGTGTTTCATGTGATCTTTAAGCTGCTAGGTCTGGCACTCTATTGGTGGTCAGCCACGTGAGAGGCCAGTGCCTTAACCATCATGCCATGTGCTTGTCCCAGAAGCATTAATATTTTTGACAGATGGATAATCATACAACATCATTTTCAGTGTTTTCAAAGTCTCGTTTCTTAGCAGCCCAATCATCCTTATTAAAAATCTAGGGGATATATATTTGACATAAATTACTATAAAATAGAATCTGTTCTGTAGCATCATGTTTCTTTCTCTATGATTTTCTTTGAGACAGCATGTCAAATCGTGGGATGATCTATGCAAGAGATATCTAGTTAGTCTTCCCCAAAGAAGAAATAGACATTTCTTGTGTTAAGTTTTGACTTATTAAAATTTTTTATTGGGATGCAAGAGAGCTAAGATCCAGAGATAATAGGGTTTCTGTGCAATGCTTTAGAGCTGATCACTCAAAAGACCAAGACTGGACTCCCAATATTATATAAGGTACTGTTTTCAATCTATCTTTCAACAACTCAAAGAAATGGAAGTTTCTTTCTCCAAATCTAGAAAGAGTCGAAGAAATAGAGCTCAGTTCTAAGCATTCATAAGGACAGAAAGTTACACCGTGGGGTTAAGGAGGGAATTTTGTGTCAATATGATTATTTAATTTATATATTTAGCTATAATTTTAAAGCATTATGTTCAAAATTTGTTTTGCTAAAGTAAAATCACTGAAATGTGTCATGTATAATATTGACTAGAAGTTGAAAGTTTTTCCTTTCCAATAATATCAGAGTTTTATCCTTAAGAAATGAATCCTCTACATTATTACTGAGAAAAGTAGAATGTCTAAAAAAGTCTTCATAAAACTAAATTGTATGGAGCAAATGTTGGACTTGAGTGGTTATACACATGCACACACACACATGCAAACACACACTTCCATTTTAAGCTTATACAGTAGATAAAGCTGTGCATAATTAACGAATTTCTAGATTGGATTTACTGTCTAATTTTTTGAGCTAATCAAAAGCTTGTGATCTTATTATTTTTTGTTCTTTTAAAATTAAATTTGTCAAGCAGCTTTACTGAAAAAAAAAAATCAATCCAATTAAAAGATGGGAGAAGGAGTAAAAAAAAAAAAAACACTTTCTAAGGAAGACATAAAAATTGCCAAAAGGTATATGGAAAACTGCTCAACAACCTTTACTATAAGGAACATGCAGATCAAAACCACAATGAGTTACCACCTAACCCTAGTCAAAATGACTAAGATTAAAAAAAAAAAAAAAAAAGATTACATGCTGACAGGGGTGTTGTGAAAGGGGAACTCCCCTACACTGCTGGTTGGAATGTAAATCCATCTCTGTGGAGAACAATATGAAGATTCCTCTAAGACTTACAAATAAAACTACCATATGATCCAGCAATGAACAGAAGAATCCCTATTCAGAAAAGTGCTTGCATGTCTATGTTTATTGAAGCATTATTAACAATTGCTAAGACAAGGAACCAACTCAAATGCCCACAAATATAGAAATAGATTGAAAAAGTGTGGCATATATACTCTACAGAATACTAATTAGCCATGAAAAAAAAAAAAAAACGAACAAACAAACAAAAAACCAAGACTCTGGCTTTTGACAGAAAGTGGATGAATATGGAAAATTTACTGCTGAGTAAAGCAAGCCAGGCTATGAAGGAGACATTGTATGTCTCCACTTAATATATACCAAGTGTCTGCACTCTCTAGCCGAAACTGAATGACTAGAGGATATAGAAACATAGAAAATGGTTATAAATACCAAATGCAGTGTGGGAAGAGGGTGAGTGAAAGAGGTGAGTCTGAGGAAGGACATTAAAGAGAAAAATAGAGAGGCAAGGAATTTATGGGACAAAGAAATGGATTATTATCTGTTGAAGATAACATGTATAGTATTCTCAACTGGACTGGAGAGAAATGTATACATGTTGGAATATTCACTTACAAGCTAAGTGACATATGTGATTGAATGTATAAAAGAAACTCAAATAGAAATATGAAAAAATAAACTTTTCAACTGAATTTATTTTTTAAATTTGCTATGGGTTATGCACACTCTCTGGAGAGAATGGGGAGAGAGAAAGTGAGAAGCCTCCCAAGAGGGATAGCAATATCATTATCCCTCCTCTCAGAATTTTGGGCACACACAAACAAGCCCTTAGTGTGTTTCACAAGCCTCCACATCCAGGATTCAAACTGCACATTCAGCCATGTGGTACCCAGCTGCCTTAACTCTATGCCACCAATTGGCCCAGTCAAACTAAGTTTTACATTTTGTCTTATGTTTTATATGTATAGTAATATGTTTTTATGAACAGATTTAGTGTATTGCAGACAATTCAAACCCTGATCTCGTTCAATATTTTGTAGTGCTCATTCCATACAACACTGTCACATTGAAATCAAGACAGCTTAGTGGTAAGATCACAAGAGAATAAGCATTGTATTAAGCACAATATTTATAAGTATCTAGTATAAGATAAATATTTTCTGAATACGTTTGTTAAAAACAATGAAGTTGGTATTTTTACTTGAAGGGACAATCTAATGCAATGATCTTAATAAAACAATTGCCTTAATTCTTTGGATAAATGAGGGTGAGAAGAATTCAGAATTGCAGTTGCTTGCTGTGGTGAGATTAAAAAAAAAAAAAAAAACACACACATAGGAAAACAGACTGTGAAGTCAGGTGAACTTAGGCCCACGTCTAGACATTGTAACTCTATACCTGTGGAATCATAGCATGCAATTTATCTTGTGTAAGTAGAATGTTCTTCATTTGTAAAATGGAGATAGTTATCCTAATCTTCCTGAAAATTAGTGAAGATTAAATGCAAAAAGTAATGTAAAACACTGCCTCAAAACCTGACACTGTAGTCCTCCTGACTCTATGTATTACCTTGAATTTTATGACATTATCTTTCACTCTCTAGTTCCCAGTGACAAACACAAAGAATATTTTTGGTCTTTCCCATCTTTTCACTATCCATATCCTATCAAGGATTTTCTACTCTGCTGACTTTTTTGCCAACTTAAATCTTTCTGTAATTAACTTGTTCTGCTACCCACAGGTGAGTCAAAATGATATGGCCTTTGCATCTTCGAAAAAGAAAATAGAGTAACATTTTTTTTAAAAAAGAACAGCTTAAGTAGAAACAATCCTTTAAAGAGGGCAGCAGAAAGCTTGGTTGAACAAGAAACCCTTATCAGGATGAAGCAGAAAGCTTGGTTGAACAAGAAACCTTTATCAGGATGAAGTCGTTTCAAACATAGGGCTTTAATTTGGTTAAAAGTTTGACAAAACTGGTCAAGTCTCTCTGTTAATCTGGAAACTTAGATCACTCTCTTGAAAGAATGAAGGTGGGGCAACATCCCCTAGCTTTACAGAACTGATGTGACACGTTTGCTTCTGTTACCTAAGGAAAGATTTTTATGGGTATGTCCTTTAGTTACTTAGGAAATTTTTTTTCAAAAAAGCTAGATATATATTTAAACCCTGCAGTGTTTCAGACATTCAAACATATACTATACTCAGCTAATATAAAAATCCAAAGGGGATGTATCATAATTTTTGTTTGTTTTGCTTTTTAAATATTATTGTGTATATTTGAGGTTTACAATAGAATATTATATTATTTTGCTACATTTAGATAACAAACAGAGTTCGATAGCTGATATTTATTTATTAACTCTTTCACCCACTTTATCGCTTGCTGGGTATGAAAGAGCCATCTGTATATCTTCTACTCCTAGCTTTCTGACAAGTTACAATTCTTCTATTAAAGTGGGGTTAATAAATTGTGGTTTGGGCCCAGCTGTAAGAGCACAGGCAGTAGGAGTGCTGCTCCACAATGCTGGAGGCCGTATGGGGAGACTCTAGGACCTGGGTCTAGTAAACAAGTCCATGAGTGTGGACTGACTGGTTGCAGGGCTTAAAGGAGGATCATGGTCTAAAAATCCTGCCAAGAGTAACTCTCCTTCTTTCCAGTAATAAATAAACAAATGTTATTAAAAACATAAAAAGAAATAGTGGTTTGTATTTAAAAACCTAATAGAAAATGGGATTATTTAAAAGTATATTTGTTCAAGGCCAGCAGATAGTATAATAGTTCTGTTGCTAGCCACACACATAGTTGAAGGCCGTTCAAATTCTGGACCTGGATGCTTAAAAATCACACCACACTCATGTGAGTGTGTGTCCAAAATCCTGAAAGGAGAAGGGATTACCGTGTGGCCATCACTCCTGGGGTGGAGGTGATTTCTTGCTTGTTGTCTCTCTCTCTCTCTCTCTCTGGTGAGTATACACTTCTTATAGTAAAAATCTCTGTTAAAAAAATGTATTCGTTCAATGATTCTGGGAATGCTTGAGGAATAGTACGACAAAAAATAAGATTTAAAATTCAAGATAAAACTGTGAAAGGACATTTGCATGCTTGATTTACTGGATTTGTCATAAATTATTCTGTTCCCAATTGAACATATATGACATAATCATTTTAAAAACTAATTCATTTTTTTTTTCTTTTTGAAAGACAAAACTAGAGAAAGAATTTAAAACCTGAAAGGTGATGGACGTATGACTCAAGGTCACAGTCTCTGAGTTGTGTTTTGACTTTGGTGTAATGGTTCAAATAGCAATTTGTGCTGTCTGTGTGTACAAAGATCCTCAAGATGACTTCAAATATGAATGATTACACATAACACCCATGAGAGTTAAGTGCTGCTGTTTCCTTCTTATAACAAGATGACTTGGTCACATAAGGTTAAATGACTTTCCCAAGGTCAGTGAGTCATAATCAAGACTGGAAATAGAGCCCAGGAGTCTAGTTCAGCTCTATAAGTGCTGCCATGCTCACTAGTTAAAAACTGACAGATTGGCTTTGTTGCCTAGAGGCCCAGGAATGCAGTAATATGTCTTTATAATAATAGTGTTAAGGCAAATTGTCTGGTGTTTCTTTAATCCTAAAATATAATTCTAAATTAGAGAATTAAGTGAAAAAAGTACCATATTAAAAAAAATAGCAAGTACTTTTGAAATTAAGAGTATAGAGAGGAATTTTTTTTTTTTCTGAAGACCACATATTTATTTGGAAATATGAACCTTACCTGTCAAAAAGAAAAAAATAATGTACCTCATACCTAGGCATATCTTGCTATCAGGTATTTTAAAAGAAATTTGAGTAAACTGATAAGAAAATAATAATAATAAATGCCTATGTGTTTATTTTCATGTGAATTTTAAATTTTATCTCACTGAAATAACTGATATTTATTGAGTTGATTTTTGTCTGTTTCTTATTTCTATTAAAATATGAAACAGGTTAGGATGACAGGATGGGACCAAAACGGTGGTACTATGTTAGGAAGACTGGCTAAAAAGAAGGCTGTCTGGGAGATTATACTTCTGAAGACCACATATTTATTTGGAAATATGAACCTTACCTGTCAAAAAGAAAAAAATAATGTACCTCATACCTAGGCATATCTTGCTATCAGGTATTTTAAAAGAAATTTGAGTAAACTGATAAGAAAATAATAATAATAAATGCCTATGTGTTTATTTTCATGTGAATTTTAAATTTTATCTCACTGAAATAACTGATATTTATTGAGTTGATTTTTGTCTGTTTCTTATTTCTATTAAAATATGAAACAGGTTAGGATGACAGGATGGGACCAAAACGGTGGTACTATGTTAGGAAGACTGGCTAAAAAGAAGGCTGTCTGGGAGATTATACTTGAGCCGGAATAAAAAGTCAGCAAGGGCATAAGCCATGTCGATAGCTGAGGAATTTGTGTTTCAGGAGAGAGAAGTGTGAAAATGCATTTAAGAGGAAACAAATCTTGCAAGAACATAAACAGATTCCAAAAGTCGAGTATGGACTAAGCCATAAGAAAGAGTCGTAAGAGAAGTGCTAAGAGTTAAAGAGAGAGGTTACCTGGCAGCCTCATGGGCCATCATAGGGAATTAAGATCCAATCCTGAATAGTCTTGAAAACCTTTGCAAAGGGCTGAAAAGAAGCCTTACTCTGTTGCAATCTTCTGTCTGACTCCTAAGTACCTAGGACTACAGGTGTATGCCAGCACACCTGGCTTTTAGCGTGGGTCAGGACTCAAATTTGAGTCTCCCATGTGTCCTCAGCCTCCCTAGAAGTAGTGGCAACCAGCTTGCACTATTCAGGGCTGAACAAAGAGTTTCCTTTTTATAAGATTGCTGCTACTGTGTAACAAGAGTGAATATAAATAAGGATTCAGTAAAGTTACCAATAGAAGCCATTGCTGAAGTATAAGTGAGAGAGGACGGGATCAGAGTGGGTGTGGTGGACACACTGCAAAAAGGTCAGATTGTACAAGTATTTAAAAATGTAACCAGATTTCTTTTAGAAAGAAAGAGTGGACGGACCAGCAGATGGCATAATAGTAAATGTCCTTGGACTTGTGCATAGTCCATTGTGGTTTGAGTTCCGGATCTAGAAGCTTAGAACTCATGCTGAGTGCCCATGTGGGTCCAAAGTCCCAAACGGAGAATGGAGGAGAAGAGATTGTATCATGGTCATCCCTCCGGGGGTGATTTTTTTGCTTTCTGTCTAGGGTAAGCAAACACTCCCTGTAACAAACATCTCTCTAAAACAAACAAACAAACAAAAATAAAACAAAACAAAAACATAATGGATATATGCTACCCTATTTCTCTGGTTAATTACGATTAAAAACAAATTTCTGTGTGTGTGTGTAAACATAAGATGACAGAAATGTAAGGAAAAGAAGGCAAACTGGTTAGGAACCTCAGCTCCCGAGCACTGACAGAGGTTAATTCTTTTGTCTTCTATCCCAGACTGAATTATGAAGTCAGCAAGCTACAAATGCCCCAGGCAAAGTCTATTCTTGCTAGTCAAAGATCAGGAATGGGGCTGCCTAGTAAAACAACTTTTAGACAAAAACAAAAAACAAACAAACAAACAAAAAACAGAAAACTTTTAACAGAAAAGCCATCTATTTTTAACATAGCAGAAAAAAAAAATTATGAACCTGCATTTTACCCCTCACTCTTGCCATTAAATGGAACGTACTGTGCAGGCTGTAAGCGAGCCCCACTGTGGTTGTGTCAGATCAAGTAGGATGTCTGGTATTCCATTCCTGCGAGACAATACAGAAGTTCCCCCCAATCCCTTCCTCAACCTTCGGTAGAGACTACTTGGGAAGCCTGGATTTTTAGCTCCACTGGGCAGTAGTGAGGTCCCTTTCCCTGATTCTACCACTGAAAAGTCAGAATTTTCACCACCACTCAGTGTGCATACGACCACGTCTGTACAGTGTCAGTGGAAGCAGAACACAGGACTTGTATCTCTCTCCCAGGCACAGTGAGAGTGATCTCATGAGATGCTTGGTCTCACATTTCAACTCTACCCAGCAATAACACAGAGCCCCTTTCCTCGCCACTCAGCCTTGTCAACAGAGAATGAATAGAGGACCTAAATATAAAACTCAACCTGGAGAGGGACCAGTAGTTAGCATAATGGCTATGTCGCTGGATTCCCATGTAGTTGACTGTGGTTTGAGTCCCGGACCCGGTGGCTTAAATTCACTCCGGGCGCGTGTGCATGCATGCCCAAGATCCCTAGAAGAGAATGGAGGAGAAGGGATTGCAGGGTGGCCATCCCCCCTGGGGGATGATTTTTGCTTTCTATCTCTCTGTCTCTCTGCGTGTCTGGTGAACGCAAGTGCCCTACAACAAAAACCTCTCCAAAAAAAAACTCAACCTGGAGATAATGAATCGGTGCTCCCTTTACCTTAAGAGCAGAGTCTTGTGTGAAAGCATAAGATCTAAATAAAATCCAGTCTTATAAAATTCAAAATGTCCAGGGAACCAGCAGTTAGCATAATGGCTATGTCGCTGGACTCCCACATAGTCGACTGCGGTTCGCGTCCAGACCAAGTGTCTTAAAACTCATGCCGGGCGCATGTGCATACGTGCCCAAGATCCCAAGAGGAGAATGGAGGAGAAGGGATTGCGGCATGACCATCCCCCCTGGGAGATGATTTCTCGCTTTCTGTCTTTATGTCTCTCTCTGTCTGTCTGGCGAACGCACATGCCCTATAGTGAAAAATCTCCCCCCCCAAAAAAAATCAACAAAATTCAAAATGTCCAAGTTTCAAGTGACAATCACCCATCTCAAGGATAATCAGGAAGATCTCAAACTGAAAGAACAGATGATCAGCATACGCCAGCACCAAGATGACATAGATATTAGAATGAGCTCACAAGGAGTCTAAAGAGGTCATCATAAAAATGTTCCAAGGAGCAATATAAAAATGCTACATTCAAATAAAAAATGAGTTTCTGCAAAGGCATACTGATATAATAAAGTACCAAATGGAATCTATAGAACTAAAAGAAAATAAATAATTGAATTAAAATTTAGTTGATGATTCTATTAACAGAATAAAGATATCAAACAACAACAAAAAAGGTGAACTTGAAGATATATCTACAGAAGTTACCTAATCTGCATAGCAAAGAGAAAGCAGACGGGGAAACAAAATTGAACGAAGCCTCATGGACATGTGGACTACTTCACAACATCAAATATTTGTGTCATTGAAATCCTATAACCCAAAGGAAACAAGAGTGTGATTTCTAAAAGCCTACAAATAAATAATGGATGGAAACTCTTGAAATATGGAAAAACAAATTTAAAAAATAAGAGGGTACCTTAAACAATGGAAAATGGAATTAAAGCACAAGTTTATTCTGATGTATTTTTTTTTTTTTTTAGATTCCACACAGAGTGTTTTCATCGTACGTATTTTCCTTGCACTTTGCAAAGAATTCTGATAAAACAAAAATAAGAATGCCAAATATATACCTACAGATTCAAAGAGGTATACATTTGGGGATCTTATCCCCAAACAGGATAAACCCAAAGAAATATGCATCATGACATTACATAATGAAAGTTCTGAAAGCTAAAATAAATAAATAAAATTGGAAACCTTCAAAGAGAAACAAAGCCTTACCTAGAGAAAGATTATTTTAAGAAAGTCCTGATGACAGTGATTTACCATCAGAAATCATTGAGGCCAAAAGGAAGTGGCACATTTTTCCAGTGCTGAAAGAAAAGAGCTGTCAACCCAGTTGTAAACTGAGCAAAAATATTCTTCAGTAATAGAAGAGAAACTATGACATTTCCAGTAGGAGGCAAATCGAGAGGACCTGTCATTTGCAAATACCCAGAAAGAATGACAAAGGAGATTCTCTAACATAAAAAAAAAATAATAAAAATAAAGAAGAGTTTTTTTTTAACATCAAAAGGGAAGAAAATGGAGATAGTAAGCTTATCATTAAATACAATTGATGTTCCTTTGACTCTTGAGTGTTCCAAATTATGTTTAACAGTTAAGTATATATAAACACCTGTCTAATGCAATTAGACAGAAGATATTTTTAAAATGCTAAAGAAAATTAAGAGATACTGTAGATAATTTACAGAATGGTAAAGAAAACTGAAGGAGGGACAGTGCTGATATTTAATACAAAGGATAAATTGTTGACACAAGTAAATTTTGTTATTATGTATTTATAATGAAATACTTAAAAGAAACACCAAAAAATAGTACACTAAAGATATACAAAACAACAAAAGATAAAACTGAATTTTTAAAACTCTTCAATGCCCAACAAAAGGTGGTAAGAAGACAAAGAAACAAAAATCAGAGGTGAAAACATAAATTAGCAATTACGAACTTTTAGATTTTGAAATATCTGGTTTTAAAAAATAAAATAAGAGGACCAGCAGTTAGCGTAATGGCTATGTTGCTGGATTCCCACGTAGTTGACAGCGGTTCACGTCCCAGACCAGGTGGCTTAAAACTCACGCCGGCCGCATGTGCGTGCATGCCCAAGATCCTGAGAGGAGAATGGAGGAGAAGGGATTGTGGTGTGGCCATCCCCCTTGAGGGGTGATTTCTCGCTTTCTGTCTCTCCGTCTCTCTCTCTCTGCCTGTCTGGTGAGCACACACGCCCTCCAGTGAAAACCTCTCCAAATAAATAAATAAATAAATAAAATTTTAAAAAAAGAGGGAACCAGCAGTTAGCGTAATAGCTATGTCGCTGGACTCCCACGTAGTCGACCGCGGTTCGCGTCCCAGACCCGGTGGCTTGAAACTCACTCTGGGTGCGTGTGCGTGTGTGCCCAAGATCCCAAGAGGAGAATGGAGAAGAAGGGATTGTGGCGTGATCATCCCCTCTGGTGGGTGATTTCTCACTTTCTGTCTCTATATCTCTCTCTGTCTGTCTGGCGAGCGCATGCGCCCTAGAGTGAAATAAACCTCTCCAAAAAAAGAAAAAAAGATAAAATAAGCTACATTGAAGAGAAAATATTTGCCAACTACGTGTCTGTGAAAATATTTGTACCTAATATATATATATAAAGAACTTTCAAATCTCAATCATAAATAATCAAATTAGAAAATACATAATAAACATGAGGTAAGATTTAATATTAGAGGATACATGAATGACAATCAAACGAAAAGATGTTCAACACATCTGGTTATTAGGAAAATAAAAATTAAAGCCATGTGGGATATTATAACTTGTCTACTAGAACAAGCCACATTTTTTTTTTTTTTTTTTGGAGAGGTTTCATAAAAAAGCCCCTTTTTTTTTTTTTTTTTTTTGGAGAGGCTTTTTGCTATAGGGTGCGTGCACTCTCCAGAAAGATAGAGAGAGACAGAGAGACAGAAAGCGAGAAATCATCCCCCAGGTGAGATGGCCATGCTGCAATCTCTTCTCCTTTCTCCTCTCAGGATGTTGGGCATGCACAGACACACGCCTGGCGTGAGTTTAAGCCACCGGGTCCAGAAGTCAAACTGTGGTCGACTACATGGGAGTCCAGCAACATAGCCATTATGCTAACTGCTGGTCCCCAAAGCCACATTTTAAAAAGAACAATGTCAAATACTGGCAGAATGTGGAGAAACTACATTTTTTTACATTAATGTTGGGAATGCAATATGATACAATTACTCTGGAAAATAATTTGACACTTATACTTCTGGTAATTTACTAAAGAAAAAATGAATGCTTAAAATTTATACAAATATCTGTGCATAATTCCTTCTAGAAGCACTAGTTGTAATAGTCAAAACATGAAAGAGTCCAGATATTCATCAACAGATGAGTAGTTAAATAAGTCATGGTTCCCCTAACTAAGAATATTACTCAGCAATGAAAAGGAACAATCTATTGACAGACCCAACATGATGGGTCTCAAAGGTATAATACTGACTAAATAAAAATTTGAAAAGGTCACTTCATGATTAAATTTATTTAACATTCTTAAAGTAATATAAATACAAGGAATAAATTATTTCATGACTAAACTTACTTAACATTCTCAAAATGACCTAAATACAAAGAATAAATTAGTGTTAGTTATAGGTTAGAGATCAAAGAAGATGGTGAGGAAAGATTAGAGTAACTAAAAAGAAGTCAAACAGGTGACCTTTTTGTGGTGACTAAAAGTAAAGTAGAATTCAATTCACGAATGACAGTTTTGGGGATGATCTAATAAATGATATATAATATATGTTCAAAATGTCCAAAGAAGTAAAAGGACTGTAAACATAATGAAGAAATTATTGCATTGTATAAGATTATACCTAGTGGCAAAGAAAAACAGAACTTTTAGAAGTAAAACAAATAGCAATTGAGGTTAGAAGGCCCAGTTAAGGGACCAGCAGATGGTGTAATGGTTATGTTGCTGGACTACCACATGGCTGACCGTGGTTTGAGTCCTAGACCCCATGGCTTGACAGTCATTGGGTGCGTGTGTGTGCCTGCCCAAAATCCCGAGAGAAGAGTGGAAGAGAAGGGATTGCAGTGTGGCCATCCCCTTGGGGTTGGGTGGGGGGGACGAGGGGATTTTTCACTTTCTGTCTCTTCAGAGAGCTCATGTACTCTATAGCAAAAATCTCTCTTAAAAAATCAATTAATATATTAAATAGCATATTAGAACTAAAGAGAAATTTTATTAACTGTAAATAGTTATAAGTCTATTACATGGAACATAGCATAAGACAGGAAATAGTTTTTAAAAGCTAAAGTAAAGTTAAGAGATGCTGAGGAGGAAGGGAGAATTTATGACTTACATCTAGTCAGATTATCAGAAAGAAAAACAAACTAATGAAAGCTATAAAGATAAAAAATTATTTAGAAATAACAAAATACACTGTGTCTTGGGTTTTATTTTTCTTTTTAAATTTTTCCTACATTTGTGACTTAGGCTATCCCACATTTATTATTTTTTAATATAATATATTATTAGTAGTTATAGTCACCTCTATTGTACAGTAGAGGTTTTAAATCTATTTCATTGAAGTAATGGGTCATTTGATCAACATCTCACCAATCCCCCATTGGTGAGATTACACTCCATCAGACAGAAAGAAGATCCTGAACCCAGTAAAATTTTCACACCAGAACTGCAACACTGCTTCTGAATTATCAGCTACAACAATAAAAGCCAAAAGACTGGAATTGTATCTCCAAAGTGCTTATAGAATGAAAAAAATAAATCTACTGGTATATCCAATGACAGACACTATGCTTCAAACAAAACAATAAATAAAGCTGTTTGCAGATAAAAACTAAGGGTGTGTCAAATTGATAACCACCAAAAAATTCACCATGAGTGCATCAAGAAGGAAGATAATCCCCCAAAGACGTACTGAGATGAGCAAAGAAAATGATAAACACCTAACTAAACAAAACTGACATTACAGCAATAGAAACTGATTAGTATACAGGGAAAAGATAAAACCCAAAACAGTAAACCTGAGCAGAATATAAATCAGGAGGGAGTGATTACAAGGGGAGCATTTTAATGTTTTTGTATAGCTCAGGAAGAGGATTATAACTTTGATTAACTTCATAATTTGTTAATGTAATCATGCACATTAAATTTCTAGAGTAGTCACTAAAAAAAAAGAAAAACAGAAACTGAGGGGTTAGCTATGAAAACAGAGGCAGGAAATAAAAAAACTTGGGGGAGCCAAATCAAACCAAAGTGGAAAAGGCAGAAAATAAAGGAAAAGAAAATGTGTAACAAGTATTAATAAAAGTTTCAAAATTTCATGAGAGAAATAGACAAGTAAGGGAATTTAAACAAGAATCAATTCTATATAAACTATTTATTGCTATGTATCCATACATATTTACGAAACTATAAAAAATCACATTGACTAGAAAGGCAATTTTTAGAAAAAAATATTATATTTGCTATGTGAGTGTATCAGTAAGCAAAACTGAATTATGTATTTTATGTATACACAGATATATACACATACTTATATATATATATACACACTAAAACTTCTAAGAAAAGCAAGGAATTGATTTCAAAAGCTAGTCAGTCTAGTGGTTATCTTTGGGAAATTACAGGGGAATGCAGTTGGAAAGAACCAAAAAAGATATTTTAAAAGTTCTGAAATACACTATGTTTTTCTGTGTAGTGTGTGTGTGTGTGTATATATGTTTATGAATTATGAATTATATATCATATATATGTATGAACTCCCTGTATTCTGTGTTGTATTTAATTATAATAAGATTTTTTAAAATTGGAGGCATAATACAAACAAAACTGTCAGCACTCACAGTAATAGTCTTCAAAAATATTCATGGAAAATGTGTATTATGAAAAAACTATGTATGGATTTCAAAACATTTTTGCACCAAAATAAATTTGTACTTCAGTTCATTTTTCCACAAACATTTTGAAGCACCTGAATAATTCTTAATCCACCCTATATACAATTGGTGTACCTTTATTTATTTATTTTTTTAAGAGAAACTTTTGCTATAGGGCACATGTGCTCACCAGACAAAGACAGAAAGCAAAAAGTCACTCCCTCCAGAGGGATGACTTCACCGCAACCCTTCCTCCTCCATTCCCCTCTCATATTTTGGGCACACAGGCACATGCAGCTGGTGTGAGTTTTAAGCCACTGGGTCCTGGATGAGAACTGTGGTCAACTATGTGGGAGTCCAGCAGTATAAGCATTACATCATCTGCTGGTCCTGGTGTGTACCTTTTTTTTTTTTTTTTTTGGAGAGATTTTCACTGTAGGGCGCGTGCGCTCGCCAGACAGACAGAGAGAGACATAGAGACAGAAAGCGAGAAATCACCCCCCAGGGGGGATGGTCACGCCGCAATCCCTTCTCCTCCATTCTCCTCTCGGGATCTTGGGCATGCACGCACATGCGCCCGGCGTGAGTTTTAAGCCACCGGGTCCGGGACACGAACTGCGGTCGACTATGTGGGAGTCCAGCAACATAGCCATTACACTAACTGCTGGTTCCCTGTACCTTTCTTTGAGTATCATTTCAGTGTTGTATTCTTAGATAAAGTTATAAAAACAAAATAGCTAGTTACTATAATTAATTTAGAAACATGATTTTTTTCCCCAAGTATAGGAGTCTATATAATCATGAAAATGATCTAATATCTTGATATTCAGCAAGAAAATACTTATATTTTGAGGCACTATTAAATAACATTCTATTGCATAATTGCTAAAGCAATAATAGTATCATGAAGTTGGTACATAGGTTGGTAAATAAATATTTTACCAACCTTTCTTTTTTTTTTTTTTTTTTGGAGAGATTTTCACTGTAGGGCGCGTGCGCTCGCCAGACAGACAGAGAGAGACATAGAGACAGAAAGCGAGAAATCACCCCCCCAGGGGTATGGTCACGCCGCAATCCCTTCTCCTCCATTCTCCTCTCGGGATCTTGGGCACGCACGCACACGTGCCCGGCATGAGTTTTAAGCCACCAGGTCTGGGACACGAACCGCGGTCGACTACGTGGGAGTCCAGTGACATAGCCATTACCTAACTGCTGGTTCCCCCAACCTTTCTTTTTGATGATGTATTTTTTTCTGTATTCTTAACAACTATTGTCTATAAATATTACCAGTTATAATATTAGACATGTCTATTTTAGCATTACACATTATTTAATTTATATTAGGCTTGATAAAGTCCTCATTCTCTCATTTAATATCTCCCAACTGTAAAGTTGACATCCAAGATTTTGTCCTTCTGTCACTAAGCACAGGCTCATGTGCTTCTACTTTCTAGACTCCAAAACTACATCAGTCTCCTTTCCCTAGTTTTCTAAATCTCTTATCTTTTAAATAAGAAAATAATGACTTTGTTTTGCTATCTCTAATCTTTTATGAACTTGATCTATTAGGAAACAAAAAGACTTTTCTCTAAGTATTAGTATTATTACTTTCACTAAGTATAATAGCAGTTTTTTGAGGTTTTAATTTAATGCAAATTAATATTAGCTGACTTTTTTTTTTTTAAGAGAGATTTTTGCCATAGGGCACATACACTCGCCAGAGAGACAGTGAAGACAGACAGAAAGTGAAAAATTATCCCCCAGTGGTAACAGCCACACTGCAATCTCTTCTCCTCCATTCTTCTTTTGGGATTTTGAGTACGAACACATTTTGGGCCTGGCATGAGTTTCAAGCCACCAGATACAGGACTCAAACTGTGGCCAGCCATGTGGAAGTCCAGCAATGTAACCATTACACCATCTGAAATGGTGTAACTAAAATTTTAATTTAATTTATTTATTATGCCATTTTAAGGAGCCTACTTCAGCCTGGCATGAGTTTCAAGCCACCAGATACAGGACTCAAACTGTGGCCAGCCATGTGGAAGTCCAGCAATGTAACCATTACACCATCTGAAATGGTGTAACTAAAATTTTAATTTAATTTATTTATTATGCCATTTTAAGGAGCCTACTTCAGCGTCTTTGTAAGTACCACAAATAGTAACATTTTTGACTAAACAAAGTATCAATATTAACTAATTTTCAAACAACTTTTGTGAAGGACAAGTCACCTGATTGAAACTCCATGACTCTATGATATTGTTTATTTTCAAATATATATAGTAAGATTAGAACTACATGGTCAGTGGGTGGCATGGTGGTTAAGGCTTTGGACACCCACTTGGCTAACTGTGATTTGAGACCCAGACCTGGTGGCTTATTTCTCACTTTCCCTCTCTCTTTCTATCTCTTTCTGGTCAAATTAAAAATAATGATAATAAATTAAATTCTTTAAACAATTCTTTAAAGAAAAAAACTATGTTCAACTTATTGCCTTATCTAACAATCTGGTTCAATTTCAATAGGTCAAGGTGTAAAATATATTGATCCCATTCTAAATTTTATATAGCTGTTTAGTGAAATCCAGATACACAGATCCATCTCAAGAAAAAAATTATTTATAATTTCCTAAATGAATGTTACGTTCCACTTCCTCGAAGTACATGTGCATACATGCATAGCTACACTGCAAGTTTCTCTTTTCTGATAAAAAGATTGCCAAATTTTACTTTTCTGTGTTTCCTGTTTTTGACAAGTGAACTTTTTTTTCTCAGTCCTGCTCCAGATCTGATACAGGCAGTGATGCATAGAAATGCAGTTGCCATGACAACAGTTCCACAAACTTAAAGCCAGCCCATATCCACACTAACTGCTGAGTGCCTTTGGTCAATGAACAGCAACAGCTTCAGCAGACAAACTAAGATACCAGGTTCATATTCTTTATTTTTCTGACTCTTCTGATTTGAAGAGTACATTTTAGAATAGAGATGATAATTATTTTTCAGGGTTTTTGTTTTAGTTTTTAAATAAATATTAGTAGTAGAATGTTTTCTACATTAAAAATTCATTCTCTCTTTTGTAAATTATTTTATAGTAAAGCATTTGGTCAAATATTCAAGGTGACAGCAATAATAGGACTGGCCCCATAGCACAGCAGTTAAGTGCTGTGCAGAGGAAGCTATATCTCATGATGTTAACCAGGGTTCAAGTCCCAGTTCAGACAGCTTGAAATACAAAAATAAAATATGCATCCACATTCCCTAGATCCTGACGCAGAGAAATGGATAATGGTGTGACCAGGTCCCACTGGGGATTGCTTCCTCTCTCACTCTGTCTCCTCTCGCGACTGCATAAATGCCTTCTGGCATCTAGTTAATAAAAGAAAAACATTTAAGAAAGATAACAATAATAATTGATTTATAAGTACTTTGAATTGGGTAGACTAAAAGGAGAACAGTAAAATGGATTATTAAACACTTGATGACAAAAAGTTTTTTTTTTTTTTTTGTTTTTTTTTTTCTGAGAGGTTTTCGCTATAGGGCGCGTGCGCTTACCAGACAGACAGAGAGAAACAGAGAGACAGAAAGCAAGAAATCACCCCCCGGGGGGGGATGGCCACTGGCCACGCTGCAATCCCTTCTCCTCCATTCTCCTCTTGAGATCTTGGGCATGCACGCACACATGCCCGCCGTGAGTTTTAAACCACCGGGTCTGGGATGCAAACCGCTGTCGACTACGTGGGAGTCCAGCAACATAGCCATTATGCTAACTGCTGGTCCCATGACAGAAAGTTTTTGAAAACTGACTGCAAATCATTGTAGCTCTCAAGGCGATTCTTAGTTCTTATATAATTGATGCATTATCATGTTTTGGCCTCTCTTTATTTTAGAATAGAGTAGGATTCCCACGTATGTCATAGGATGTATTTGAGCAAGAAGATATTTTGTCTGAAGGCGTGTTTAGTCTGCATTTCAGTTTAGTGATTGGATTTTCATCAGTCAGAGGCTTAAAAGAAGCCCCTACTACTAGGCTTAAGAATGACAGGGACGGGTCCAGCAGATGGCATAGTGGCTATGTCACTGGGCTCTCATGTAGTCGACTGCAGTTCGAGTCCTGGACCTGGTGGCTTAAATTCAGGCTGTGTGTGTGCGTCCAAGATCCCAAGAGGAGAATGGAAGAGAGGGGATTGTGGCATGATCATCCTCCCTGGGGAGTGATTTCTCACTTTCTGTCTGTCTCTCTCTGTCTTTCTAGTGAGTGCTGGCACCCTATAGCAAAAACCTTTAAAAAAAAAGAAAAGAAGAATGACAGGACAGGGACAAAACTACACTCAGGGCTTTTCTGTCATTGCTTGAAGTGGAGTGAAGTCATTAGTTCTGACATAGATCAAAGAACACAGAATAATTTAGGCATTACCAAAAAAAGTCAGAAAAAAAATCTTGAGGAACTTTTACTTTATGGGGACAAAACACAATAATTAGCATGTGATGCAGTGCACATTTAAGAACACGTCAGGCTAGTCTCAATGACACGATCAGTAGCATACAGACTACAGAACTGGAAGCCACATGCCTACCACAGTTTGAGTCCCCAGCCGTGTCAACCTGAAAATACATCACAAATCAAGGATCCTGGTTGGCTGGAAAACTAAAGCAGTGAACCGTGATGTCATCAAACCCTGTGGAGAGTGCCCCCCTCTCTCTCTGGTGTACACATGGGCTCTCTTATGAAGAAAGAAAGAAAAATAAATAAATAAATAAATAAATAAATAAATAAATAAATAAATACAAGTACACAGCTACTTGCAAAATTGTATGTACAGATTGAGATTGCTAAGTGCTAATAGCAAGCACTCCCTTTAGATTCCAAAGGTAATATTTGTGTTCGAAAACTAAGAGCTGCAATTGACATTTAAGGAAATCGAAAGATGCTCATGCTGTTTAATGATCATAAAAATGCTAGTTATTTGAAAAATGCTAGAACTTCCACCATGATATTTGAAAAGTGATCTGTATTGGTCATCATTTTGAGTAAAATTCAAATGACCATAAATAAATAATTTTAGAATGCATATATTTTATGTATCTCCAAATGTATGCGTCAATATTTTAAAATTATTTCAAAAATCATTTAACCTTTTAAAGACTTTTTGAAAACTGTACATTTCAAAAATAAAGAACATATTCAAAACTTAATGGTCATGGGGTATTAAGTCTTTATAAACTAATACAACATACAAGGATACGATATTATAGTCTCACAGGAAAGTTTTATGTAATTTGTTTGACAGAGAAACATGCAGACATCATACAGCATCATAATGGCTCGATTTTTGTGAAATTGGTGTCCATTATGCCCATTTCCCCAAGTTGCTCTATTATTGTATTTTCCACCAAATTTTAGTCTGAAATAAGATGTAATAGAATATTGTCAGAATTTATAGCTTGATATTCAAGCACATCAGCTTCAAATCTTCTTACCTTTGTAATGAGGGAAGAACTGTCTATCTTACCCAAAGTTTTAGGCTTTGGGAATCTTGTGCATTCCTCACATCATTATCATTACAACAATTGCCACTTTCTCCTATTAACTTCTTTTTGGTTTTCTTGTTCCATTCTACCACTACATAATTACAACATCTAGTAAGTTTGCTAGATTCCATGATTAGCTATAAACAGATAAGATATATTTTGAACATTTACTGTAACTTTTAAGAAAACCATGGATAGGGGCTAGCAGGTGGCAGAGTGTTTGAGGCATGGAACTCTGCATGGCTGACCTCATTTCGAGTCCTAGACATGGTGACTTGAAAATCATGCTGAGTGCATGTGTGTGTATGTGCCCAGAGTCCCAGGAGGAGACTGGAGAAGGGATTGTGGTGTGGCCATTTTCCCTGGTCTTGATTTCTCACTTTCCTTCTCAGCATCTCAGTATCTCTCCAGCAAGTGTAGGTGCCCTATGGCAGCGTCTCAGTATCTCTCCAGCAAGTGTAGGTGCCCTATGGCAAAAATCTTAAAAAAAAAAAAGACATTACTCATATCTTTTTCTTCTGTTTTCAACCTGTGTATATGTGAGTGTTTTTTGGGGGGGGATGTATACATACCTTTTCCAGTATAAATACCCTAAAATTTCCATGTAAACATGTCATTATTCTCAAACCCCAGAATCACATGGTAGTCTCCACTTTAGTCCAGATGTAAGTTATCTGCCCCCTCCGTCAACACACATCATTCACTCAGCAGGATCCAGCAGTTATGCAGTATAGCAATTCTGACATACTGTTAGTCTGATCTTAGAAAGATCCCCGCCCAAGAGTAGTGAATGTTACTTAATTAGGCTCACTAATGTTTCCTGAAAGTTGTTACTCCACTTACTGCTCTTGAATCCTACCTATGGGACAGCCCTGCTTTTCCCTCATTCTCCTTGGCCACTTTTAATGACTGAATTAAAAAATACACATTTCTTTGATCGACATGGAATTCTTAGACTAATTCCTACCTGAAAAAAGCAGAAACTATGAGTTATTTTACAATTTTAATTTTCATGGTCTCTTATTCCAGGATATCACCATTAAAAAAACACTTAAAAATACCATTTCAATGTCAACTCTACATGCCTGTAACTCTCCCAACAACTTTCTTCAAAGCATGTGTCTGTGTCTCTTCATATAAATTCAATTACAAGGACTTTTGGATTATAAATCTCTAGGGACCTGTAAGTAGCCTTCCTTCTTTGAGCCATCTTTTCCAATTGAGAGGTTTTAATAGGTCATATTGTCCAAATCACTGTTCTTAACAAAGGTCTTACAGCTCAAAACAAAGACTTTTATCTTTCACTGGCAAAAAGAGGCAATGGTTTGGTGGTTTCATTTCTTATCTCTCCAAATCTGGTATCTTCCCTATTCTTTTCACTTCCTGAAATAGGGTAATTTTTTTTTTTCCTCACCTAATCCTTACAGCACCTTACCCAATGCAGTTCATAAAACACAACTCCTCCTAACCTACTTTGAGAAATGTCTTTGGCCAGGGCCATAACTTCATTAAGTACATATATATGTTCTGCTTCTCAAATACTCCCAGAAAAGGGATTTACCAAATACATGGCCACTGTGGAATATGGGCACAATTATTCTAGCCTCTAAAAATTCTTCACTGCCCACCACAGGGCTCCAAAGTCAATTCTATCTATTTCAAGTAATCTTTAGTTATTTTAGGGATAAAGCTACTTAACAAGCCCCCAAATCTCAAAGGCTTAAGTCAATCAATATTTATTTCTCACTCACAGGATGCAAAATATTTGAAGACATTGTACTTCAAGTTGGTGAATAGCAACCACAGTAATGTTTTTGTTATGCTCATCATTTTTATTTTCTATTTCACCCTATTGGTACATTGGAGGGTTTGTGAGAAGGCAGAAAACTTCCTGGTAGAATAGCAATATTGCCTTTTAGTTACAGTTGTTCCCCATCCTGCTCTATGAAATGCAATAACTCCAGACTGCTACAACATAGAACTTATATTTTGTATTCATATCTTGCCTAGGTTTGTGACTACACAGCCCTATCCTGAAGAAATGTAGACTTTGTTTGGAGTTATGGAGAAAGGAAAAAGAGAGACATTTACTTTGAATTAATTCTAAAAGGAATTTATGCTTCTATGTTCCTCCTTAGGCATTTTTTTTTTTTTTGCACCAAAGCGCACTCTCTGTATTTCTGTCCCTAATTACTTTGTTTCTCTTTTTTTCTAATCAGTACTGAGAAATACAAAGTTTATGAATGAGAAGTTATTCTATTTTTTCTACCCTTTGAAAACATTTTACTTTTAAAAAGAGTAAAATAAATACTACAAGTCTTTTTAAATGGAAACAAACATCCTAAACTTTTATGTTATCATTCTTCACTTAATCTTTCATATTTGGATGAAATATTTCCTTCACTACATCACTTTAAACTGTCCATTTGTTTGTCCACATAGTGAGGCACCTGGTGGAGGCACAAGTCCTGGTATGAAATCAGCAATGTTGTTATTTAAAAACTCCCATGAGCATAAAATTTTACAATATCAATAAATCGTAGGAATCCAGTCCAAGGAAATAATTTTCATTAACTTTAAATCTCATTTCTATCATTTTTTAAAAATTGTATTCTTGGGTTCTCCTTTTAGTAATTTTGTAATACTTCATTTAAATGATGTTTTGTTTTATTTTTTCCCTTTTTATTTTTTGAGAGGTTTTCACTACAGGGCACGTGCACTCACCAGAGAGACAGAAAGCAAGAAATCACCCCCTGGGAGGATGGTCACACCACAATCCCTTCTCCATTCTCCTCTCGGGATCTTGGGCATGCACGCACACATGCCTGGCATGAGTTTAAGCCACCAGGTCCAGGACTCGAATCACGTTCGACTACGTGGGAGTCCAGTGACATAGCCATTATGCTAACTGCTGGTGTCAAATAATGTTTTCTTATCATTTGTGCTCTATCTATTACAGACACACAGACATGAACTCCTTTAGTTCTTAAATGATATTAACTCTTTCTCAATCCTTTTGACTATCAACTGCACGCATTTGGGGCTTTATTAGGTGGTTTATTAATATATTTTATCTTATTTTTACCTATAGGAAAACATATATATAATATATATATATGTGTGTGTGTGTGTGTGTGTGTGTGTGTGTGTGTATATATATATGTAAAATATATGTATGTAAAATATATATGAAGCGTAGTACATATATGTAAATAAGAACATTGGAAAAATCACACAATATTTCTTGGTTATTTATTTATTTTATTCATTTTTCTTACACACTGTATAAAGTCTTCAAACTGAATTTCTGAAATGTCTTTTCCTGTCTACTAACTCTATGTAGTAATATTTTTACTGTTGAATAGTCACTTTCAAAACCAGTAGTTCTAATTCTATTTGTTTGATATCACCCAGAGTCTTCTTTTGTCATTTTCATTTCAGTTATACATGTACTTTTCTAGCAGTCTGGAAAAATACTGATTTGTGACTATTTTAAGCTGGAATATATACCCTCCTTTAGTGCTATCAAATGTATATTATCTAGATTATTTATTTGGGACTGATCTTAGGACTCTTTTGACTCCAAAATATATACATATAGCAGCCACGAGGATATCCTCTTTGCCCTTACTTCAGGACGTTTTGAATTACCTCTAGGGGAAGGTCAGTGTGATGAAGCGAGGCTGGCCTGCCTTTCCTGAACCGTCCACACATTTCACTGAGTCAGTGCTTTGGGGACTGGTGCTGTATTACCTTCAGAGCTTCCACTGAGAATGTGCTGTCTGCTGCTTTAGCAGCTGAGCAGTCAAAGGACAGCATAGACGATCACAGATGGCTTACATATGTGGGGCCAATTAGGCATTCCTACTTGCTTTTAAATTGGAAAATGCAAAAAATATCCATATTTATGTTATAAAATTTATGACATAAACATATATGTCATAAAAATGTTTGAAAGTCACATGTTTACAAATTGGAGTTACAGTCTGAATTCAAATAGTGTCTTGCCACTTTAACTTTTCTTAAACATGCACAGGAATTGAATATAAAGACCTCAAGGTAAGGAACTTTCTTAAGAAACACAGTTGATTATCACAAAACCTATGATTTAAATATGTCATGAAAGGGACCAGCATAATATCATAATGGTTACATCACTGGACTCACACATAGTCATCTGTGGTTTGAGTTCCAGACTCAGCAGCTTAAAATTCATGCTGGGTGCCTGTGCATGCATGTCCATAATTGCAAGAGGAGAGTGGAGGAGAAGGGATTACAATGTGGCCATCCCCTCTGGGGGGATGATTTCTCACTTTCTGTCTCTCTGTCTTTGTCTCTCTGGCAAGCACACATGTCCTATAGCTAAAATCTCTCTTAAATAAATATAAATATTTTATTAATCATTTCATTTAGATAATCTATTCTGTAAGAAAAATACATATTTTAAAAATAAAATAAGAATTAAATCCTATTTCATAGCAAGTGCCAAAGTTCTTAAAAATAACAGATACTGACCAGATATTTATACTCATGCGTAACAGAATTCTATCTCACCATCCACTGAGAATTTCAGTTCTTGTTTTGAATAAGCAATAAAAGCCTTGACATCTTTAGCACACCACATTTATAGGTTATATTTAAAACACCCATGAAAAACAATGTTTACTGCCATATATAATTCTGTTCCTCATTTAGGAAAATAAGTCAAAAGGTCTTAATTAAAATTTCTGTAAGTGATACCTTTGAATAGTAGAAATGATAGAGTGTTCAGAATGTCTTAGCCTGTTATATTTTTGCAACGTAACATGAAATGCATGCAGGTGCAAAGCTAAGCTTTCACATTGGAAACATAATCTTACCTTCATGAGACTGACATGAGTCATAAATGAAATATCTAAAGTACCGGGCACACACTAGGAGCTCTAAAGTATGAGCTCTTATTATCCCTGTGATTGTCCTTCAGACCAAAAGTTTCCACTGGTTTCTACATATTCTGAGAGACAGAAGAGTACCCTGCTAGAGCTAAAAAGGTTGGACTGTCTTTTGTTAAATCAGTATGCTGATTCTCAGCTGTCTTAACTACATTTTCTTTAATTTAATCTATGTAAGAATGCATCCATGCTGTACAAATGATCTTTTTCAACTTCCCTTCACAATTGTCTTTCTCCAAAGCTGAAAGGGGAAAAAAGACAATAAGGAAAGAAAAAGAAAGGAAAGAGAAGGAATAAGAAGGGAATGGAAAGGTATGGGAGAGGAGGAGGGGAGACAAAGAGAGGGAAAATGAAGGAAAGAAATAACATAAATTTTCTCTTCCAACCAGAATATTGTAGTGGAGTATCAGGTGTATAAACTTTCTGGTTTATACAGTTCTAGAATACATTCATGTGACAAAAGAACTGGAAGGCAGAGCAAAACAAAGCAGAGCAATAAGACTTCTGTAAGAAAAAAAAGAATGACCAAGTAGTGTCAGCCCCTTACCATTGTAGTTAAGCACTATGTAGAGAAAGCCAAATCCCAAAAGGTGGACCAGGGTTTTAAGTCCCAGTCTTAGCAGTTTACAAAACATGCTACATATAAGTGTGTGGGGTGTGGGGGGGCATTTCTCTCTATCTCCTGAATGTACATATACTTTCTGACATTACAAAGAAAAAAAATATAAAGACATTTTATTTCATTCCAGTGAAAAACTCATGGCAAATTTTCTTGCTTTTGTCTCAATGTTTCTCTCTCCTTTTTTCTAACCTCTCCATACCTTTTTGTGTCTTACAAATAAAAGTGTTATCTTTTTTTATGAAATTTTAAATTATATTTTTTTTTATTTAAAAAGTTGAGCCCTGTACTCAGTAATTTGAAAATCACAGAGAGAGAATGTGTGTGCATGCTCAAAATTCCAAGAGAAGAATGGAAAAGAAGAGACTATGGCATGACCATTACCTGGGATGATTTCTCACTTTCCCTCTTTCTGTCTCTGTCCAGCAAGTGCACACACGCTATAACAAAAACAAATTGTTAAACTTTAAAAATTTAAATCAAGTTTCATGTAGCTGGGCCACTTGCTAATTCATTTGTGAAAGATATTTCCATACTCTAAATAAAGTTACAATGAATATGTGACAACATTTTCACAGTGAATCTGGTGAAGGGTGGATGAAAATAGTATTTATTTTTTCACTTTTTGGTAGAGTTTATAGAGCTAGCAGATTTGAACATTTTCTAATTGAAAAAAGTAATAAAAGTTTTATATGTAGGCCCTTGGAAAAACGTGAAGAAATTATTTCCAACACTCAAACCTATAGCGAACAAAGAAATATGCACATAAACCACTGAAGCACATACTAAACACAAGAAGAATTTAAAAGGGTATAGATTTATTACCTGTACAGATGATATGATTCAAATTTCAACATAAATAAGCCATAATATAGTTTTAGGCTTTGTAATATAGGTTTTTCTTACTGAAGATTTTTCTTGGGAATTCTTAATACAGTTAAAGTTTGCCATATTGCTTGCATTATAAACCATGCATCAAAGAATGTGGTATTATCTGTTGAAGATCTTTGTGGTTTTATTGATGGTGCTGGGGAGAGGTGTTCACCTGTTGAAATATCCACTTTGTAAGACAAATAATAATGTGATTGAATGTATGGAAGAAAATGAAATGAAAATAAATTAATTTAAAAAAAAAAAGAAAGTATGAGATTATGGTATAAAATGGCCTGACATTCAACATATGCTTTAGAATTGCTTCACTTATGTCCATTTCACATAAAATAACTAGGTCTATGCTTTACTAAATACATCCATCTTTACTGTGTAGTCCATGAATTTGCATACATTATTATTTTTTTTTTTCTTGGAGAGGTTTTTGCTATAGGGTGCATGTTCTTGCCACAAAGACAGAGAGAGAAAAAGCAAGAAATCATCCCCCAGGGGCAATAGCCATGCCACAATCCCTTCTCCATTCTCCTCTCAGGATCTTGGGCACACACACATATGTGCCTGGCATGTTTAAGCCACTGGGTCTGGGACTCAAACCACGGTCGCCTACGTGGGAGTCCAGTGACATAGCCATTACACCAACTGCTGGTCCCAGAATTTGCATACATTAAATAAAGGATATTTATCTTTTCTTCTGAAGCTGGATCACACCCTTAAAATCATGGAAATAGTGAGGGTAGGACAAATCTAGAAATTAATTGCCAATTTTATCAGTTCTTCACATGATTTTTTAAGAGCATAATACAGACAATATTACTACCACAGAACATTTCGATGTGCTTTGTATAGAGATCTGGTTTTCTCCTATCCTAATAAGTAGATGACTGTCATTATTCATAGAGGTGACAAGAAAATACACAGAAACCAGATCAATGGAACAGAATGGAGAATCCAAAAATAGATCCGCATGCATACAATTAACTGATCTTGACAAGGTGCAGAGGAAAAATAGCCTTTCAACAAATGTTGTTGGAACAACAAAGTACCTAAATTTAATTAAAAAATTTAGACACACATTATGCTTTAACTCTAAATGCATCTCAGGCATAAATGTGAAATGCAAAGCTAGATGACTTTGAGAAGAAATCATAGGAGAAACTCTAGGTGACCTTGGATTTGGAAGTTAAATTTTAGATATGACAGTAAAGGAATGATCCATGAAAGAAAGAATTGAAAAGTTGGGCTACATTAAAAGCAAAACAAAAACCCTGCTTTGCAAAGACGCTATCAAGAGGATGAAAGACAAGCCACAGATTGGGAGAAAATATTTTCAAAATCTTATCTAATAAAGGACTGTCATCTGAAATATAAAAAGAAAAACAATAAAGGGAAAAAAAAACAACTTATTTTTTTTCATTTCATATTTTTGCCATAGGGCATGTGTGCTCATTGGAGAGGGACAGAGAGGAAAAGTGAAAAAAAAAAAAAAAAAAAACCCAGGAAGGATGGCCACACCACAATCTCTCCCCCCTGACCCCCATTCTCCTATAGAGATTTTGGACACACACACTTGCTAAGTGATTTTGGAAGCCACCGGTCCAAATCTTGAACAGCGCAGTAGGCCATGTGTGATCCAGACGCCTTAAGTCTAGACCATCTGCTGAGCAAAACAATGACTTTTAAAATGTGCCAAAAAGTTTAACAGACAAATCACCACAAAAGATATACAAAGGTAAATAAGCAAATAAAAAAAATATTCCACACTGTGTAGCATCAGAGAAATGAAAACAATGAAATACTAATACCTACCTTGTAGAATGACCACAATCTAGCATACCGCCCATATCCAATGTTAGCAAATGTGTGGAAAAACAGGAATACACATTCATTGGTGACAGAAATACAAAACTGTACATCCACCCTGGAAGGCTGTTTGGTAGATTTTTATAAAATTAAATATTGCATTACCCTAAGTTCTAGCCATTATGCCCCTTTGGTATTTACCCATAGGAGATGAAAACAGGTCTACACAGAAACCTACACAAGGATGCTTTTAAGAATTTTATTAATAATTGCCAAAATCAAGAAGCCATTGAGGGACCAGCAGGTGATGTAATAGATACATTGCTGGACTCTCACATAGTCGACTGCAGTTCTTGTCCCATACCGGGTGGCTTAAGCTCTCAATGGATGCATGTATGTGCATGCCCAAAATCCCAAGAGGAGAATGGTGGAGAAAGGACTGTGGCATGGTCATCACTCCCGAGGGGTTACTTCTTGCTTTCTGTCTCTGTCTGTCTCTCCAGCAAATACACACATCCTATAGCAAAAATTTTTCTCTCTCTCTAAAAACCGAAAAACAAAAATCCATGGTATATATAGACAAAAGGATATTCTCAAGCCCTGTAAAGAAATGAGCTATGAAGACAAAAGATACAGAAGATGGAACCAGCAGGTGGCATAATAGTGACTATGCTGGAACCCATGTAGTCGACCACAGTTCAAGTCCCAGATCCAGTGGCTTAAAACACAGTGGGTGTGTGTGCAAATGTGCCCAAAATCCAGAGAGAAGAGTGAGGAAGAAGGGACTGGGGTGTGGCCATTCCCCCAGGGGATGAGGGAAGAAGGGACTGGAGTGTGGCCATTCCCCCCGGGGATGATTTCTTACTTTCTGTCTCTCTGTCTCTCCAACAAGTGTGCCCGCCCTAAAGTAAAAATCTGTGTTAAAAAAAAAAAAAGAAAGAAAAGATGCAGAGGAAACCTAAATAGATACTATTAAATGAAAAAAATCAATCTGAAAATGCAACATAGTGTGTAATTGCAAATACATGACATTCTGGAAAAGCAATACTATGGAAACAATAAGAAAATCATTTGTTGCCCCAAGTTGAGGAGGAAGTGCAATAAATACAGGATTTACTAAGGAATTTTAGGGCATTGACATTATTCTGCATAAGTCAATAGTGGATACATGTTATTATAAGTTTGCTGAAACCTGTGGAGTATGTAACACCAAGAGTGAATCCTAATGTAAATTGTGAACTCTAGTAATAATGATGTATTAATGTGGTTTTCTGAATTGTAGCAAATACATTAC
>NW_006203794.1:523029-539595 GCF_000334495.1 Tupaia belangeri chinensis
ATATTTAATTTTTATGTGTTTCACCCAGTTTTGCAGTAAATCTACAACCACTGTTTTTTTTTAAAAGTATACATTTTAAAGAAAACTAAAATGATATATAAGATAGTAAAAAACATAAGTACAAAAATATGTAAACAGGGCCAGCTGGTGGTGTGGTGAAGACACTGGACTCCCACATGGCAGCTGTGGTTTGTGTCATGAACTCAGTGGCTTAATCCCCCTCCCTCTCTCTATATATAAACATTTTAATCAATACTGGTACATCACATCATTATCTTAGTATATTTAAAATAGACTTTCCACATGGTCAGCCAAATTCGTGATGTGTCCTTTATGTACCTAGATATGTTGGCATGCACTGGGGATTAAAATAAAAGGCACAGCTCCAGGCCAGCAGGTGGTGTGGTGGTTAAGGCAGCTGGATCTCACATGGCCAACTGCATTTCACATCCTAGACCCAGTATCTTGAGAAACACATGGGTACGTATGCATATGTGCCCAAAATTCTGAGAAGAGAAGGGATTGCAGACTAACCACTCCCCCTGGGGAGGGGGACTAATTTCTCACTTTCTTTCTCTCTGTGTCTCCAGCAAGGTCATGCATCCTGTGAGGAGTGAAAAAGAAAAATAGGTACAGCTTCTACTCTCTAGGTAGTTTCAGCATACAGAGTGAGGCAGGTAAGTTAAATAACAAAATGAGCACAAATAAGTGTGCAGGCAGATTTACATTCATGGTTTTACAGACAGAAAATGCTAAGCTCCTAAAAAAAAGGCAGAAATGGGATCAGTAGTTAGCAAAATGGCTATGTCACTGAACTCCCATTAGTTGACCTCTGTTAGAGTCCTGGACCCAGTGGCTTAAACTCAAGCCTTGTGCATGTGTGCGCCCAAGATCCTTAGAGGAGAATGGAAAAAGGATTGCAGTGTGGCCATCCCCATTTGGGAAATGGTTTCTCGCTTTCTGCCTCTCTGGCAAGTGCACACACCCTATAGCAAAAAACTCTAAAAAAAAAAAATAAAAAATAAAAAAAAAAACAGAAAGGCAGAAAATGCAGGATGATGAAAGTCTTTTTGTGGAAGTGTGATGCTGTGGGTTTTGAAGGACTAATGTAAAACATATGGGCCAGCAGATGGCAAAGTGATCAAGGTGGCTGGATCTCACATGGCTGACTATGCAGCTAGAGTCCAGATCTGGTGGTTTGAGAAATGTGCTGTGTGTGTGTGTGTGTGTGTGTGTGTGTGTGTGTACAAGTTCAAGATCCTGAAAGAAGGGAGAAATGGAGGAGAAGGGACTGTTGTGTAGCCACCCCCCATGGGGATGATTTCTCACATCCCCTCTCTTTCTCACTCTTGTCTCTCTCTCTCTGGTGAATATAAGCAGCCTCAGGCAAATTTAAATAAACCAACCACAGGAAGAAGGGCAGAAAAGTAGGTATGCTTCTTTTAGCAGTCTTCACTAGTGGATCATTCTGGAGAAAATCATATCATCTTGTATACTTGTGCTTTAGAATGGATGCCTTTTATTTCAATTTATCTATTGATGCTGCTAGGATAAAATTCCAGTTTTATTTACAGATTCTTTACTTCTTTTGTCCCTGACTATTTGTGCTACTAAAACAGTATGCTTGATACAAGAAAATTTATTAAACAATATAAATTTATTTCTCACGACTCTGGAAGTGGAAAAGTACAAGATCAAAGTGCCAAAATCTGGTGTCTGATGAGGTCCTTTTACACAAGACTGAATCCCCACACAAAAGGAGGCAGAAGGGTAAAAAGGGATAATTCTGCGTCCTTCCATGGTAGAAGTGCAAAGCAGAGTGAACCTATTCTTGCAAGTCCTTTTTAACTTCATTAATTCATTCATAAGAATAGAACTCTCATGACGTAACCAATTACATTAGGGATTAAATTTCCAACCCATGGCTTTTGAGCCGCACAATTATAACACAATACCATTTAAATCACTGAAGAATTTTAAGAATTGAGAAACAATATAATGCTTTGTTAAAAGTCATAGAGTCAAATCATCTAAATTTACCCTAATGTCCTTTACAAACTATTGAATTTTGGGCAAGTTATATATGTATTGCTCAAGCTTGTCATTTGTAAAATATAAGTAAAATAATGTCTGTTTCTTACAATAGTTGTAAAGATTAAAGTGATGATATATGTGAAGTATTTAGCACATCATTCGCATGGAGCAAGTATTTAATAAATGCTGATTTATTATTGTTATTTCACTGAATCCCCCAGCTCTCCACTAACTCCTCATTCTAAGCAGATGGCAACACCTGTCCTTTTATCTCTTACAGAGATAAGAGAGGCCAACTAGTGAGAAAGTGCTCCTCTTCTCTCACTGCCTACTTTCTGAGTGCCAGACTGCGGGTGTTTTTAAACTCTGGATGGCTTTCTCAATTCTGTGATCCTCCTTCTGGTATTCTGTGTCCTGTCTATTTCCCCTCCTAGTTCCTCTCCCCAGCCCTATTGCATTTCTCCTAATGAATTTTAAGCACATTCCTCTTCTACTGTTTTCTTCTGTGGATTTTTCAACACTTCAAGTTTTTCTTTTTTTCTCAGTTGCTAAATGGTCTGTATGCTTGCCAGAGTGAGAGAGAGAGAGAGAGAGAGAGAACACTCTCAATGCAAAATGCAATCTATTCTCTATTGCTCCATTCTGTTAAAATTTTGGGTACACATACACACTTGTCCAAATTGTTTTTCAAGCCACCAGGGTTCAAAACACATTTAACCATGTGGAATCTGGCTCCCTTAATCACTAGATTATGAGGCTGGCCCTTTCTTAAATTTCTTCTATCTCAAAACACAAAGATAACTCTTCCTGGATTAGATGCTTCTCCTAAATAGACTTCAAGGCAATTCATAGCTTAGGGGTCTAGCATGAGTAAGCAAGTCTCACCACTCTGATTTTAGGTCATGACATTTCATTGAAATAATTACATTATGTGAGTAATAACATAAAAATTCAGTGAACATTTAATTATGAAACATTGCATGAACTTTCTATAGCATGTGATCCTCTGATACCTTCATTATTTTTTAAATGTTCTCATATGTTTGATTCAGTGACACTAATGTCTTCTAAGGTTTTATTCCCTATATGTGGCTTCAATGTCTTCTCATCCATTTAATATTGGTGCCCTTAAAGTCCTTCTGTTTTTCTCACTTTACAAAATATCCTGTAATGACCTTATTCTAGTTGTTGGTCCCAACTATTTACTATTGCATCTCAAGAATGTATTCTAGATGTCTCCTTAAATGTTCAGACCCTTTATTCAATTCCTTCTTACCAATTTCTATTTGTATTATCCACATGTACTTCTAACTCCACATTTTAACTACTAAACTAAGTGTTTTTCTTTTTTTACTGATATATTTGTACTTTGTTTCTAGTCTCACTAGGAAATACAGTCACCCAGGAAGTCACTTGAACCTCAAATTTCAAAATCACTGGACATTGTCTCTATCACTGTTAGATAAGGCATTACTCTCCATAGGTTTTACCTCTCCATTTGCTTAGTGGAGATTTTATTATTTTTCATTTCAAATTACTAGAACAGATATCTATTTAGCCTGGAAGACTGGGACATTATGGTTGTTAAGAGGGAAGATTCTAAACACCTTCTGTCTGAGTTTAATTCTTGACTTTGCCACTTTATAACTGTGTGATATTGGGGAAATTTTTTTTGTCTTTTATTTTTCAACTTATTAATTTATGAAACTGGCAAAGAAATTATACAATAGCATAGAGTAGTTTTGAGTAATAATTGTATGAACATATGTAAAATCCTCTAAGGCATATATAGTAGATAAATAAGAGGTTAATTTGGCTTCCTTTTAATTGTTCACTTACAGATTTCAAGATAAATTTTAAACTTTTTTTCTTAACAAATAAATTGTCTATAATATTGTTCCTTGTCTTAGATCATTTTTGTATTGTTAAAAGAAATACCTGAGCCTGGGTGATTTTATAAAAAAGACAGATTTTATATATAAAACTTGCAATCCTGGAGCCTGGAATGTCTAAACACTTTTAGCGTGGCCCACAGCATTGCCAATGAAAGGAGAAAGAATGGTGTATATGTACAAATGGGAAGAAAGCAGGTTGTTCTTTTTTCTTTTGTAACAATCAGCTCTCATGACAACTCAGGTCTCACTAGGTCTAAAATTCACTGGGTCTCATGAGACATCATTCATCTATTTATGACAATGTTTTATTCCATGAAGCAATTACCATGACCAATCACCACACACTAGACCTCACCAACTTTCACCATCAAATTCCAAAACACAAAACTCTGCAGGACTATTACCAACTGTAATATTCTCATCTATAACTTTTTAAAATTATCTCTTGCCCTTACTGGGGAAGCACTGTGACACTTAAGCCCTATGTAATGATCAGTATTTTTGCTTATTTTTTATGTCTATGTTTTATATTCTGTTTTCTTTAATTTTTCAGCGTTAGGATTATATAGTAATACTAGTAATAGTAGTGACTATGAGCATACATGCGTGTGTATTTTCCTATAATAAATGGCTAGGTTAACTTGAGAGAAATATCAGAGACTTTTCTAGGCTTAAGTGATATAACACTTTTAGAGGATAAGAAAAATTGGTACTGACCTACATTTTCAAGGATATTCTTTCTTGTACAAGGGTCAGTTCATTTCTTACAAGAAGAATTGAGTTCTGAAATTGACTTTTCCATTAAAATGTGCAATAAATCATTTAACACTTTCTATGTCTTGTTTTTATTTCACCTGTAAAATAAAAATTATTTAAAACTACCACAAAATAAGAACAAAAAATGTAAAGGATGCAATGTATAAGAGAAAGTATTCTTTGCAGGAATAAAAATATATTCACTTGTGCTGTGGTAATATCATATTTCAACCATATAATGCATATACACATATGTATGTTGAATGTATACATCATCTACTAATTCCAGTTTAATAATGAATTCTTTTGGTTGTTCCAAATCAGTTCTCATTAGCATTCATTATCCTAAACTTCTAAAGTATTTGTTGCATTTTTCCTTGTTTTGTATTTTTAGTTGTTTTACTTATTTTTTATTCACTTATTTTTTCCCACAAGTGGAAGAAAGCACTCTCAAAGAGTCTTTATTTAATATATTTTTATTTCAATTTCTTTTATACATTCAATCACATATGTCATTTAGGTTGTAAAGAGAATATTCCAACATGAATTCATTTCTCACCAGTCCAGTTGTAAATACTATGCACATTGTCTTCAACAGATAATAGTAAAGAGAATATTCCAACATGAATTCATTTCTCACCAGTCCAGTTGTAAATACTATGCACATTGTCTTCAACAGATAATAACCTATTTCTTTGTCCGATAAATGTCTTACCTCTCTAGTTTTCACCTTAATGTCTTTCCTCAGACTATCCTTCTTCTCCCATCCTCTTCTCACACTGTATCTGGTATCTATTATCATTTTCTATGTTTCTATATTCTCTAGTCATTCAGTTTTGGCCATGTAATGCAGACAGTTGGTATATATTAAGTGGAGACATATGATGTCTTTTCTTCATAGCCTGGCTTGCTTCACTCAGCGGTAAATATTCCATATTCATTCACTTTCTATCAAAAGCCATGCTCTGTTTGTTTTTTTTTATGGTTGAGTAGTATTCCATAGTGTATGTGTGCCACACTTATTCAATCCATTCCTCTGTTCATAGATATCTGGGATGGTTCCATGTCTTATCAATTATGAATAATGCCACAATAATCATCGACGTGCAATCACTTTTCCAACTAAGCATTCTTTTGTCTTTTGAGTAGATACCAAGGAATGGGGCTGCTGATCATATGTAGTTCTATTGTAGAGTTTTGAGGAATCTCCATATTGTTCTCCACAGTGACTGGACCGAAGAGTCTTGATGCCACATTACACTCTCTAACTAGCTGTGGATTATGTTTACATATGGCTTGCCCTGCATATCCTGAATGTGGTTTCTAGAAGCAATCCTAGAGCTTTTTGATTTAGGTCAGCCTCACAGTTCATTACATTTTACTGCTGCACCACCATTCATCCCTTAATTTTCTAGTAAACAGTATGTTATGGGTTGCAATATCATGTATGTTGTTTTAAAATAGTTTAAAATACTGTGCAAGGGGACAGTAGATGGCATAAAGGTTATGTTGCTGAACTCCCACATGGCTGAGTCCCAGACAGGGTGGCTTGAAACTCACATTATATGCATGTGCATGCTTGCCCAAGATTACAGGAAGAGAAGGGATTGTGGCATGGCCATTCCCCAAGGGGAAAGATTTCTCACTTTTCCTCTCACTGTCTCTATCTCTAGCAAGCACATGTGCTCCAAGCCAAAACCCCTTAAAAAATACTATGCAAAAATAATACATACTTTATATAAAAGCCTACTCTAATTAAAGGGTAAATGTCAGTTAACATATTTTCTTCACTAAAGAAAATGTATTTTGACTGTTTATCTTTTTAAAACTCTGCTATATTTTAGCCCTGGATGCTCAGTGCAAATTCTTAAACACTTCACATTATCATCATCATTCATATACTAAATTTATGTAAGACTTCCCAGTGCTTTAAGTACATTAATATTATATAAACATCCCATTGCAATTGCAATAACATTTTGAATCTTGGACATTTTTGTTATATATGCATAGGTGATACTATGAGAAGTTTGAAAATACCCAGAATTTAGTTTGTATTTCCTTCTCTGTTATACTAGCTTTCAATTTGACAGACTGAGCGATGATTTTCTTAGCTGTCACTATGAAAATATAACATTGCTATACAGTTTCCTCTCTACTTTTTGTCATCTGATAAATGCTATTGCAATTCTTATTATGGACTGCACAAAAAGTATTCTAACATTCTTCAAACAACAATGCAATTTATAGCTCCATGAAATATTGATTTTTGATGAAGTTCTGCATTCATTTTAGCTTCAGTGTTCACTCTTATTTTTCCTCACAGTTTATTATTAACTTCGGTTATTATGAGACTGAATTATAGCCTGTTACTTGAGCATATAAACACTAGAAATATCAAAAAATTTCTTCTTTTTACTTTGTGTCAGTTCTTCAGGATTTTTTCTTTCCTCATTCCATGTATTAATCCATAAGAAAGACATGCCATATTATTTTATACTGAATATTAATATTTTATTAGTATTCTATTTTGTGGAATGTATGTCCTTAGAAATAATACAGGACTAAATACACCTCCTCTATCTTCAAATTTGTTTCCTAGCTTTGCTTATGTTGACCATCAAGTAAATGCTACCCATTCTGCATGGAATTATGTTTTTGTTGTTGCTATTGTTGTTGTTGTTTTCCAATGATAAATTTTGGGATATATTTCATGTGATCATCTGAAATCATTGCTTTTTATGTTTGTAACAAGTACTGACAAAATTGACTTATTTTATTAAATAAACTTTAAGCACAATATTTTATGGCTGTGAAATTTGTTCTTTAATCTGACTCAAACTGCAACATAGGCATCTGTGCTAAAACAAGCTTCTACTATGCTAGAACTAAAGTAACATATCCTAAAAATTGTGTTTAAGTAGAGATGAGGCCAGCTTGCCCCCCTTGGTATTGGTCTGTTCTGTCTATGAGACGCATCTCTATCTCAGTACACCTTGTGCTCAGCTTGAATAAATAGCTTACAAATATTTCACAATATTTAAAATGCAAACATACTAGATTTCTATTTAGAAATTTTAAGCAATATTTTTCATTTTGTTTACCAATTCAAAAAAAAATTTGAAACCCAACATGCTGTACTCTATTAAAATCAGAGCAATGCTTTAACTTCATGAGATATTTTCCATACTATTACAATTAAGATAAGAATTATCGCTGTGGTTAGGTTGCCATTTTGCACTTTGTCCAAGATACCAACAAGAAAAGAAAACTGTAGGGGAGATAAAAGTCTTCCCAATTGTCTGAACTAATTAAAAGATATATATATGTATACATACACACACATATATATATCCTCCATAATATTTCCAGGTAACAATTTGATTCAAAACTACCTGAAGATAGTCACAAATAATTTGAAAAAGAAAAACCAAATCCTGAACTTGAATTTATCCAATAACTGTATTTGCTTAACCTAAAATATAGTATTATTTGCCTGTTATTCTCTATAAAGTAGGCATTTTCACATAGAAAACTAATTTCAAGAAAGTGACATTTAAAGCAATATTCTCAAGAGAGAGATTGATCCATCTCAGAACAAATAATAATGATTGATTGAGAAAACTTAATTTCACAACTTTTTCTTTCTTTTCTGCCAAAAAAAATATTCTTCAGAATGTAAAAGCAGAAAATATATTTTCTAAGGCAAAGAAAATGATGATAAGAAAGGAAAAAGTGTAAGTAATACTGTATTCTGGCCCAGATACTATACTGGAATATTCAGCACTCTGTATGAGTTATGTTTTTATTTTCTGTATTTTATAACATCTATGTGCTGAAAAATTCTGTGTTCATATGTTGCCCCTTATCTTAATGGAGCTATCTAAAGCATGTATCTACTCCAACTTTCTTTACTTGGCCTTTGAGACATCAGTCTCTTGACTTTCTTCATTACCCAGTTGCAAATGTTTCCTAGCTTCTTTTGCTAGTTCTTCTCAGGATTCTGTTCTTTTACATTTCACTTTTGCTACATGTAACTGTGTGTTCTGACTCAATGATGATTACAAATGATGGTTTAAGTACTTTATTACTCAACCTTGTAATTTGCCCTAGGACTCAAAAAACATATATCAAATAGCTTAATTGACTTCTCCACCTTGATGTCTACTGATACTCTCATTACTTATAGTGGTCCCTTGTAAGTGTTTTCTTTCTTTCTTTATTTCTTCTTTCCTTTTCTTTCTTTCTTCTTTCTCTTTCTCTTTCTTTCTTTTTTCTTTCGAAGTTTTCTTTCTCCCTTTTTGAAAATGAAAGTTTTAATGGAAAAGTGAGGATTTTTAAGAGGAAATAAATACACTTTCATGCCTGAAAGGCATGCAGGTAGGCAGCTGCTAAAGAAGGACAACTGTTCTGGGCATAGAGTAAGGTGTTATGTTTATTCTAAGAGCTCGTACGGAATTTTTAACAGGGGTAGTTTTGCCATAGTATTTGGCTTCTTTGTTGGGAATTTGTAGGCTTTTTCCTACACTCGCGTAGCTCTCTCATAGGTGAGGAGTTTAATTATGAATTGCACATGCTCATTGTGGACTTAAAAGGTAGGAATATTCTGATTTGGATGGACTGCCCAATCATTTGATTGCCATAGTGAGAATCAGGATGTTGAGCAAAATGTCTAGCTGGATCTTTTTGTATTTATGAGAAATGATAAGAGGGAAGTTAGCAACCTCCCCTATGTGTTTTTCTCAGGTATGTAAGAAGAAAAATGGAATCTGCCTCGCCTTTCTGGCACCAGGAGCTGGGTGGGAAGGAGTCTCTGCAGAAGATCTAGTTGTAACTCCTGATAACTTGTGATTGATAAGACAGATGTTCCTCTGCTATTTTCTTAGTGCTTCCCAATCATCCTAGCTAACTGCCTTTCACATGTCCCCCCTCAAGGTCTTGAGACACTGAAATCATTCAGAGGAAATGGACTGAAAATTGTATGTTTCGTAGTTACTTTCATCTGACGAATGGGCCAAAGAGAGGGGAGTTGGAGTGTGAGTCCTTGCTCTCTGTTGGGCTGGCCCCAAGATTACCCAGAGACTTCAGAGTCTTCAAATGAATCACAGAAAGTTGTAGTGGCTGTATTTAGAGGAGAGACATTAATATCATTAAATACTAGTTGATATTATTGTGCCACAAAGATAGATTGTACCCAGTTGGTAAATTCTAAGTGGTTTCTAATTGATCTCCTTCATTCCACCTTTGTCTAAGCAATCTATTTTACACACAGTAGGTAGTGAGTCTTAAACATAATATAGTAATAGCTTTCTGTCTTACATAGAATTAAACCCAAAGTTCTTACCTAGACCTATCAAGCCTTCCAGAATCAAGATTCCTGCGCTTTTCTAACTTTAGCCCTATAACACTTTCCCTTTTTCTACATCAACCACAACAGCATCCTGGCTGTTTCAAAACTTCTCTTATTTTTATTTCTTTCTTTTTATAAGCATCATCCCCAGATATACACATTTCCTACTTACTCATTTCCTTAGTTTACTGTTAAAATGTCACTTTATCAAGCAATGGTACCCTCTTCCTTTTATCTTGTTTTGCTCTATTACGAAGGATTTATCAGAACTTCATTTTGTTTTGTTTTCTGCCTCTCAACTCAAAATTAAGTTACATAGAAATAGGGACTTTGACTGGTTTTCTGTTAGGGCTCTATATTGTAGAATAAATCCTGACATATAGTATGCATTTACTTAATAAATGAATGATAGCCATGAAAGTATGTATTAGTTCCACCGTACAGTGAGAACACTGAAGCTCAAATGAGGACAGGTCTACCCAGCAAGTAAGTAGCAGAGCCTGTATTCAACTTCAGTCCTTTCTCAACTCTGACTTATGACTCAACAACTTGAAGCAGTTCGTAGTTAAATTGTTGGAAGGTAGAAAGTTTAGGTCTTTATTTCAGTATTCAAATTCTATCTTCTGCCCTAATAACAAAACAAAACAAAGTGAAAACACAAAAATCCCACTTGTTAAATGGTAATAAAATACTTGAAAATACTTGGGTTTCCCGAATATTTCATATAATTTCTAAACCTTTAAACATGCACTTATTGTTGACAAATCCCTCCCTCCCCTGCTGTTTACCTATGCAATTCTTAGTGATATTTTAGAAACAGTTTATGAATCTTTCCTAATAAAGTTTGAAGAATATCTTATAATTCTTATCTTAGCAATGGAATTTAATTCAGTTTCATCCCTATCATTTCACTGCATTGCATATTTCTATTTAAAACAATATAAGATTATTCTCTTTATTCTGTTTCCCACAGGATTTCTCAATGGCAAAAGGTGCCACTTGTGCATATTTTAAAATATTTTTATGTTACCTGATACTTTAAATGCTTAGGGAATTTATATATGCATATATATATACATATATATATATATATAATTTATTCAATTTTTTCCTAATACAGTACAACTGAGAAAGACAGTAGATGTTATGATATTATAATGTCACCTTTACATTTTTTACAGAATTATATAATTATGAACATTAATGACAAGTTTAAAATCCAGAAAGAGATAAAAGTAATTGTATTGTGTTGTTACAGGGATTATTTTAGTATTGATCCACTGTTGAGGTTGTTTTCTGTTCCAGGTATTCCGTTTTCTAAATCAATGAAAATTAATTTGATCACATCAAAATGTCAGATTCATAGTGGTGAATAATTAAGTTGCTATTTTTACTTTGGCATATATGCTCTGTGTAATTCAAATACTTAATAGAGTTTTGTCTTCAGGTCACTAAAAAAAATTAAATAATAAATTGCTATTATCAGCATCTGAGTGAGAGAAAAGAGTAATGTGAAGAGAATGATTCTGAGTCATAAATGAGAACCACACGATTATGGATGAGCAACTGCTAGGAAATGTAAAGGAGATATCAGAATAAATGACCAATTTTGCAATTTCCAGTTGATACTGAATGTGTATACAAGATGGTTACATACATGTTTACTTGAGGTACATAACCAACTATGCACATGTGTGTACCACACATTGATGCTCATACAACCAGGCACAGTAAATACACATACACATCACTTGTCCATAGGAAGATAAAAACTTTGATGACTCTGAAATGAGAGAGTACCAGGCACAATAGTTAACTATAAAGATAAAAGGTTTTTCATAATTCTAATTCTGAAGAGATGAAGATTCCCTCTATGAATCATAAAAGACCAAACACAGTTATGCATATATATTCAAAAGAAAACCTATAAGTACCATCATGACGACCTGATTTTTCATGTAACAACTTTGGAATATAATTCAAAGTGCAATGGACATTTCAAAAAATACCAGAAACATATAAATGTATACCGTGATGTCTGAGAAAACAGAAAGCAAGGATTCGGAATCAAAAGCTACCAGTATCTACTTATGTCGCAGTACATTCATAAAAAAAAACATTTTGAGTAAAAACAGCAATTTTTGACTTCTAGGGCAATATAGTTTACTAGCTGATATAAGATGAAAAATGGTGATAAGAAATACGGGAGCTAGATACCATATTGCGTTATAATTTTTTTCTGTGATCCATTAAATTGCTTTTATAGAGAAGAAACTTGTAACTTAGGTAGGGGTAAACTTTAAAGTTAACTCGTAAGGTAAACATTACTGAATCATTAAAAATTTGTTTCAGGGTTGGTTCCAAGGTTGGTGGTTAGGAACGCTAGATCCCATATAACCAATCACACAATTCAAATCTTGCCCTTGGTGGCTTGAAAAGCATCCTAGGCTTGTGATCGTGCATTCTTAAAATACTGACAGGATGGAGAAATGCGAGAAGGGATTGCCATATGACTGTGCTCCCTTAAGATTTCCCGCTTTCCCTCTGTCTCTCTCTGGAACATGCCCTCTGGAAAACTTTTAGAAATGTGTAAGTTTCAATAGTCTTTCAGAAGCATCATGTGGGAAAATTGGTACGACTTTTCACAATTAGACCCAAAAGTTTGATTTTCCTTCATAGAAAGTAAATTAAACTTTTGTTGTTGAGGCTGTTTTTGATTGACACCAGATTAATTACCTAACACATAGTTAAGAGTCAGGAAATACAAAAAATATGTGTCATGATCCAAGTGGCACTGCAGTAGTGCAGATAGATTTACATGGAAGAGGTCCTCAGTCCAGGACTTTGCTAATCACTCCACGTATGCATATGTGTGCCCATGAACTGGGCCAGGTGAGACTTAGTGTGGAGTTTGGCATTAGGACTCTGTTGGAAATCTTTCTCTTTTTCTTTCTTTCTCTCATAGGAAGAATAAATATGATTAATAATTTAAAAAAAATGTGTCTTAGCCTTTCTAATTGCATTCAATGTGAAAATAGTGTCTCACCTGGCCGAATGTTGGGAAACAGACTTCCTGATGTTCCAGGATGGTTCTGCCACATTTCAGAGGTGATGTTCATTACTACATAATGCTATGAACCTTTTATGTAATATAAACTATGTGAAAATTGGTAACATTACAAACATCGACATTTGCCTACAAGTGTGTTTTATTTGTAGAAAAAGCATTCAATGTGAAAATAGTGTCTCACTGAGAGGAATGTTGGGAAACAGACTTCCTGATGTTCCAGGATGGTTCTGCCACATTTCAGAGGTGATGTTCATTACTACATAATGCTATGAACCTTTTATGTAATATAAACTATGTGAAAATTGGTAACATTACAAACATCGACATTTGCCTACAAGTGTGTTTTATTTGTAGAAAAAGCTGTCATTTAAACCATCATTCTCCATAAATACCTTTCTTTTGTGACCAAGATGAGTGCATTTCAGAATAAAAACAAAGTGAGCATAGATTAAAATGAAAAATATTTAATCATATGGACACATGTGGCACCTATTATTTCTCTACTTTTTCAAATATGCCAATTATTGGTCTGTGAAGCTGGAATCTTCTAAAACTCAAGTGATGCACTCATTTAAATGAAGCACCTAAGTATTTTGAGTTCATGCCATGAAACAATAAGTGTGAAGTGACTAAATAATAACTATAGCTCATTAATGTTCATAAGCCTAATAATTAATGTTAATATTGAGAGACATATAGAAGGAGGCTTTCTAAGAATGTAATCTAGAATGTTTTATATCTAAATTATTTGAAATTTTTAAATAATTTTCCACATGAGCTTATCTATATTTTCCTAACTAAACACTGCCAATTGTATACAATAAATTCTAGGGTCCTCTTTCTGGAGGAAATTGGTAGGGAAGTATGTATTTTTTTTCTCCTGAATTTTAGCAGAATTAAAATACCTCAGTTGACATCTGACAGGAATATACTTAAGATATTTATTGATGTTAGGAGACAGGAAACCTTCAGCTTACTTAGATGTTGGAAGTAGGTCAGTTTATACACATTGAAGCATGTACTACAATTATCATATAACTTCTCTACATATAACAAATTCCTGCTTACAGTAGTACCTTTTGTATTATTATTTTATAGTTCAAAGCTTGTTTTCTAAAATTACATAAGATAGAGTAAGAATACCAACTTGCAATTTTTTTATAGCCTATTCCCACAGTGATCAATTTGAAATTGATAGATGCTTTCTGTTTGCAAAATTGACAGGCAACATTACCAATTGAAAAATAAACTTTTGTAATTCATCTTGAGAACAGTCCTTTACCACAGTGACATATTGTAATATTTCTCTGTCAAACAGAACATTTTTAAGCAGAAAAAGAACAATACAAATTTCCAAGTGTTATTTGAGTGTGAAATTATGGGAAGTTTATATTAGTATTTATTATTAGGGGGACAAAATTTGACACGATTTTGTAGTTCTTATATTATTGTTTTATTTAGTTTACATGATTTAAAAATATTTATCTATTTGGATAATTATAGTAACAAAGCTAGAAAAAATAATCAATTTTTAAAAACATGAATAAAAGATATATTGCAGGGCCAGCTGATGGTGTGATGCTTAAGGTGCTGGATTCCCACATGGTCGACCAGGATGTGAATCACCTTCTGGTGTTTTGACTATCAAGCCAGAAGCCTTAGCATGCATGCCCAGGATCTCAAGAAGGGAATGAAGGAAAAGGGGTTGCAGTTTGGCCATCACCTCTGGGGGTGGGTGGAGTGACTTTTCACTTTCTCTCTCTGGCAAGTGCATGTACCCAATGGTGAAAACCTAAAAAAAATAGGGATATCTCATAATAAGATATACATTTAGAATAACACAAAATTAAGGAGGAGAATGATGAATAGAACATACATTATTTTGCAGAAATTTCCATTGCAGTTTTTTTTTTTATATAATTGAAACACATTTGGCTCTAGATTTACTTATTTATATGAACGTATAAATATTAAATAGTTCTCACTTAAGAAAAAAAGTTTCTTAGACAAGTGAAATTTATCCTGGCATCATCACAAAATAATTACTGCTTCCTGTGTAATGAGAATATAACTGAGAATATAACACCCTCAACAGTATTTTTTAAAAATATGCAATTGTTTTCTAATATATGGTTCCTTAGAACATATCTCTTTAAAAACCAGTAGGAAAAACCTAAAATTTTATTTAATGAAATAAATAATGAGGAGAATTAAGTCAACTAATACCGTTCTTTGAATCACTATGATTCAATTAATTGAAAGTTTCTATATATACAGTGTTATGGATTTTTAGTGTTGCAGTAAATGTATTTATTTATTTAAAAATATTAAGCACTTGCATAGGTTGGTTAACCTAAATAATTATTAGGTTTGTTATAAATAAAAGCTGGGCCCAGCAGGTGGTGTAGTGGTTGGGGCACTGGACTCCTACATGGCAATTTAAGGTTTGAGTCCTGGACCCAGAGGCTTAAGACTCATGCAGGGCATGGGTGAACATGCCCAAACTCCCAGGAGGAAAATAGATGACAGTATGACCATTCTCCCCTGAAGGGTGATTTCTCACTTTCCCTCTCCTTGTCTCTCTCTGCTGAGAGAGAGAGAGAGAGAGAGACATGGCCTGTGGCCAAAACCTACAAAAAAAGAAAAGATAATTTCTGATTCTCAGAGCTTAAGAAGACAGATCTAAAATAAGCAAACTAAATGTTGATACACTGTCATGTATACCAATATATAGAGAATACAAAGTAAAACCATTCAAATGTGAATGCAAACGAATGAAGCTCCAGACTCAGTCAGGTACATATATAGCAAGAACAGGATTTCACAGTCTTTGTTTTCTCCATGTGTGTTACATCTAAGGCTTATGGATTGGATGTGGTACAGCGCAAGATATAAGCTATAACAGATTCAATCTTAAATCCCATCATTGTCACTGAGTTCAGAGATAATGGGTCATCAGGAAAGTCACAACACACTTTTTCATAGTAAAACATAGAAAAATGCATCATGTCTTTCTATGACCTGAAATTTAGGGTGATCTGAACATGTAGGTCGAAACTATTACATAATTGAGGGACTCCAGCACTTCCACACAAGAACTGTGAAAGAAATAATGACTTCATCTCCTGAACCCTATTTATTTTCCAGAACTTATCACTTGCTGCACTGCTTCTAATATATTAAATTATAGTTCCTCAAGGCCAGCAGATGGAGCAGTGTTTAAGGTGTTGGACTCCCACATGGCTGACCACAGTTTGAGTCCTAGATCCAGTGACTTGAAACGCAAACCAGGCACATGTGCATGCATGCCCCAAATCCCAAGAGGTGAATGGAGGAGAAGGGATTGCAGTATAGCCATCTCCCCTGGCAGCTCTCTCTCTCTCTCCAGTGAGCACATGTGTCCATGTGCCCTATAGTAAAAGTCACCTCTCTAATATATATATATATATATATGTGTATAT
>NW_006203794.1:539619-564003 GCF_000334495.1 Tupaia belangeri chinensis
TATATATATATATATATACACACACACACACACACACACACACACACATACATATGTACATATTGCAAGTTCTCTTCCAAAAGTTCATGTTCTTTGATCCCAAAAGTTCATGGTTCTCTGTTGCTGCTTAAGAGTACTTCTCGATCTGACATAACTCATCTTTCTATGCCTTCCATCAAATACACTCATGTATTTTCTGAGCCATACCTCCAGGCTCGCTATTTTTTTTTTAAGTTTATTCAAAATCTCCTAGGCATCATGGACTATTTCTTTTGTGTTTCTTCTAGGATATGTACAAATATCTCGTTTTATTTTCAGAAAATATTGGTTTCCAACTGTTCATTTACCTCCTTAGTTCTTGCATAAATTATGCTAACTCAAAGCTAGTTTTCAAATTTCATATGCTAGCACACTATTACTCTGTTTATCTGCATTCTAATGCAAGGAATATTTTTGTCCTATTACCTGGTGGCAGAAAGTTTTATAGATGCTTTGAAATTGCATTATTAGAATTATATTTGAGATCAGATACTATCCACACATATCTTTACTTTTATAGAGAACTTCAACAACAACAAAGAATAAGTGGAGACTAGTATATCTAAATAATTCATAAGAGTGAGTGGGGCAACTATCTAGGAAGTTATTATTAAACATAGATGTCATTGATTTCATTTGATTTAATTCTTGGCCTTGAGGAATATTAGTACATAAATAAACTATTATTTACCCTGGTTAAAACTGCATTTAAATTATAATGGAAAAAAAATGGACATCCTAAATATTATGCATAGTGCTTAAAGGAATATTTATGCACATAAAATAACTAAAAATAAAATTTATTCTAGCCATAAAATCAGTTGATTTAGGAATAACTACTAAAGCCAATTTCCTATTATATATAAAATTAATCCTTATCCATGTAAATGATTTTCTTTTTTAGTTCCTCATAATTTTTTTTTTTTTTGGAGAGATTTTCACTATAGGGCACGTGCACTTGCCAGACAGACAGAGAGAGACATAGAGACAGAAAGCGAGAAATCACCCCCCAGGGGGGATGGTCACGCCGCAATCCCTTCTCCTCCATTCTCCTCTCGGGATCTTGGGCATGCATGCACACGCGCCCAGTGTGAGTTTTAAGCCACCGGGTCTGGGATGCGAATAGCGATCGACTATGTGGGAGTCCAGCAACATAGCCATTACACTAACTGCTGGTTCCCAAATTTTTAAAAAATAAGGTAAATGCCCAGAAAATGTGGTAGAAAGTTTAATCCCATATTAACTATCTCACTGAATACTTCATATATATTGGGTTGTCAGAAAAGTTATGACACGTTTTGCATAGAAAAAATATGTCATAACCTTTCCAACAACCTAATATTTAAAATATTTGTTTATTTCAAAAGTGATGTTCATGAAAAATATTTTATCAAAAAACTTCTAAAACTGAGGAAATTTTGGGGGCCTAGATTAAAGACAAACTTATTTTTAATTAAGACAAATACATCTAGTCATTGGGAGAACATTTTCAACAAAATATTTAATGATAAAATTTTGACATTCCTTCCCATAGATGTTTCCTTGCACCTTTTTCTCTCCTTATTTTGTTCCTTATCCTATATTCCTCCCAAATACAGCATGCTATTTTTATTTCTTCAGTGTCTGTTAGCCCTCAAGAGACAGTAAGCTCTATTAATACATGTTCCTCAGGAACCACAAGACATTTGTGATATAAATTCATTAATAGTAATTGAATGAATGAATGGATTTTTAATTCATACCAACAGAAAAGTGCTTGTATTAGCTTTTCTGCTTTTTCTGAATAAATTAATTATAACTTTATCAAAACTAATAATAACTTCACATTCTGTTGTGATGTAAAGGCAGTAGTGAGGCAGAAAACTTTATAAAACAATGTTTATTTTTTTTTATTTTTATTTTTTTGAGAGGTTTTACGCTATAGGGCGCGTGCGCTCGCCAGACAGACAGAGAGAGACATAGAGACAGAAAGAGAGAAATCACCCCCCAGGGGGGATGGTCACGCCACAATCCCTTCTCCTCCATTCTCCTCTCAGGATCTTGGGCACGCACGCATACGCACCCGGCGTGAGTTTTAAGCCACTGGGTCTGGGACATGAACCGCGGTCGACCACGTGGGAGTCCAGCGACATAGCCATTACACTAACTGCTGGTTCCCAAACAATGTTTATTTTGATATACCAGGTATTTAGCTCGGTATCCTGAAAAATAAAAACTTCACAAATGTTTGTTGAATTAACCCAAACTGAAGAATGTCATACTGTTGGCTTTACAGTAATCAGGGGACACTGATCCTGACCACATCAGTAAGTTTTAAGGAACATTAAGTGAATATGATTTATTTTATTTTTTTGGGGTGGGGTGGGGGAAAGAATACACACATACACATGCCCCGTGTTATTTATTTATTTATTTATTTGAGAGGTTTTCACCATAGGGTGCATCCACTCACCAGAAAGACAGAGACAGAGAGATAGATAATGAGAAATCACCCCCCCCCTTCTCCCGTGGGGATGGCCTTGCCACAACCCCTTCTCCTCCATTCTCCTCTCAGGATCTTGGGCACAGATGCACATGTGTCCCATGTGAGTCTAAGCCACCAGATCAGGGACTCTAATTGTGGTCAACTGCATGGGAGTCCAGTGACATAGCCATTATGCCAACTGCTTGTGCTGCCCAGAGTTGTTTTAAGGTACTGGGTCCAGGACTCGAACCACAGTCAGCCATATGAAAGTCCAAGGCCTTAACCACTGTGCCATCACCTGGTCTAATACTCCTTACTTTTTAACCTTTCTCTTAGAACTAGTTTAGTCTTATATTCTTTCTACTTAAGTTGGTAAGTTTGTGTAGATGCTTTTTTTGTTCCACGACTTACTGGATCACTTCAATGGACAGAGGAAGGAACCATTTCCCTCCCCACAGAAATTATTTTTCTAGACATTAATATAAACATACATATATGATCTTAAAATCGATTAAATTAATTCCAATTAAAGTCTAGTTCTGTAGTAGTAAATCTATACCCCTATATATTGGACGAGTGGTTTTGATAGTCCTGTAATAATGATAATGATTATTATTGTTGTTTTTCTACAGGGTCTTTGCCTTAGGATGCATGAGCTCTCCTGAGAGAGACAGAGACAGAGACAATGAGAGGGAAAGTGAGAAATCACCACTGGGGGACAAGGTCACACCCCAATTCCTTCTCCTCCATTTTTCTCCCAGGATCTTAGGCACACACACAAACACACACACACACACACACACACACACACAAACACACACAGCATGATTTTCAAGTCACAAGGTCTGGGATTTGAACCACCAACAGTCATGTGGGAGTCCAGTGACATAACCACTATGTAATTTGCAGGCCCCGGTCCTATGACTATTAATCACTGCTATTTTTAAAAATTACCCTTTACAATATTATGTACCTCACTGGTGAAGCATCAGATGGCTGTCAGTCAGTGGAAGTCTGATGGGCTGGATAATAGTCCAGGTAAAATGCTCTCTCTTTTCTTTCTGTACTCCCTGTTTTTCTCTACTACCTTTAAAGTATTCTGTGTCCTTTTAAGAACTTTCTTTCTCTTGAAGTCCTTAATTCTTTTGCTTTTCTGATCTCATTACCCTTCCTTCAGAATGTAGCTTTTTCTTAGAGTTTTTCCATGACCGAAGAGAAGGCCAGGAGTAAACTAAAAGCAATCTAATTTTGGATGCTTAGCATTTCATGAACAACCTCCTGGATTAATTGCCAGATGTTTTATGAGGCTCCTTTGTGTTGTCATGTGTGTCTTTATTTCCTTGTTTTTTCACTACTGAACTTTTCCATCTTCTCACTACTGGTATTCACTTTCATTAACCAAATATTAGGTAATAAATTGGTTTAGAATGCCAGTTAGAAACTTCTCACATATACCACCTACTGAGCATTAGGTAGCCTCAGAGATAAACCCCAGATAAAAGTTAAAACTAGTATGAATTCATCTCTAACTATGATATCACATATTATTTAAAAGATATCACATATTATTTAAAACCAAAAGATGAACCAAATATGCATTGAACTTCAGGTTTTGTCAATTTTACCTCCATTATGTCTTTTTAATCCTTGTCCATTCTCTTTACAGTGTCCTTAATGAACTGATGAGGGTCTGCCTCATCTCTTCTCTTGATGACTATGATAGTCTCCCCATATATTTCCATCTGAGATCTCATTACCTTAATTCTCCATATCTAATTATTTCAGTCCTCTGCTTTTCAATGGTTAAATGCTTAAAACAGCTTTTTTCAAAGTGCTTTGTGGTACACAAGTTTCATAAAATATTAATAGGGGTTATCCTCTGTGCCACCTTTCAACATGAAAAAGAAACAAACCTAATAAAAATTAAATATTATTTTAATGATAAATGCATTGGGGAGAATAGAACCAAACAAAATTAAACTCATTTTATTTCTTTTTGTATTCTTTGTTATTTTCTAGCATAGCAACAATCTCTAAAAGGAGGCAATGAATATGGTATTTTTCAAATTGATTATCTCTGTATTGATCTTATGATACAAGAATCCTGTGAAACACACCTCATCTTATTCAGCTAAAAAGATAAATTCAGTTTCTTCATTGTGTTTTAAAATACTTTGATCCTGTAATCTCAACATACCTCTATAGGCATCTTGGGCATCTTATTGTTTCCTCTTATCTGAATCTAGCATCCACTGTTCTCTGACTTTTTTCCTTAAAATTTAATTAAATCCTCATTCACCAGAAAGAAATTCTCATCATGCTTCAAGGAAAACCTTATTATTTGACTATTAATTATTTTTTTAAAGATCTTTCTTAAAAAAGATTTTTACCAGAGGGGGTGTGCAATCATCAGAGAAAGACTGAGAGAAAGAGGCAGTGAGAAAGCACCCTACATGGGGGATGGTCATGCCACGATCTCTTATTCTCCATTTCTCCTTCCTCAGAGATTCTGAGTATACATGCACATGTGCCCCATGTGTTTTTTTTTTTTTTTTTTTTTTTCAAGCCGAGGGGCCGAACTATGTAGTTGGCCATGTGGGATCTGGCAGCCTCAACCACCATGCCACCAGCTGGCCCACTGACTATCAGTTCTTTAAAATGTTTTCAGTATTATGGGCAAAATATTTTTTGTAGTGTATATGCTTATAATTGTTATTTTAGAATACGCATATTTTTGTATGTATTTTTCATTTGTTTCTCTCTCTCTTTTTTTTTCTTTTTTGATGGGAAGAATAAAATCTTGTGTTTGTTTATCTTTTTATTTACTTCTTTCCCAGATGACATGTTCCCTTTCACCACTATTATGCAACATAGTACTGGAAGTTCTACCCAGAGCTATAAAACAAGTGAAAAAAGTTAAAAATAATAATACTTAGTAGAATTTTCATCAAATGTGCTCACATAATGTAATACACAATGTTGAATAAAAAATGAGCATGTCTATATCTTAGATTTGATTATTATGTGTTTGTGTGCATGCTTTAAAAGAACATACTGTACACCACAAAGATACAAACAATTAGAGGTAAGCCAGAAAATACATTTAAAAAAACATTAAAATGTTAGAGGAATCATTTCAAAAACAAAGAAAAGGGCATCCAAATTAGAAATGAGAAAGTTAAAATGTCCATTTGTAGACAATAAAATTTCTATACTAAAAAAAAAAAAGCCCTACAAACTCCATTTAAAAAGCTTTAAGAACTGATAAACAAATTTAGTAAAGTTCCAGGATACAGTCATTACACAAAAATCATTAACATTTCTATACGTGAATAAGGAAGAAGTTATGAAAGAAATAAAAATAAAAATTTTCCAATTACAATAGCTACAGAGAAAGTAAAATATCAGGGACATTCTATGGCTTGATAGCTAAGGGCTGAATCCCACATGACTGACTACAGTTTGAGTTCTGGACCTGGAGTTTGAAAAACATACTAAGTACATGTGTATAGGTGCCCCAAATCAAGAAAGGTGGGAGGAGGAGAAGATATTGTGGGATAGTCATTCCACATGGAAGGTGTTTTCTCACTCTTCTTCTCTCTAGTGAGTACATATACCCTCTTGGAAATGAAAAAACAAAATAAAATACTTAGAAATACATTTAACCAGGAGGTAAAATATCTCTATAATGAAAACATTAAACTATTGATGAAGATATTGCAGACACAATAAGGAGATACATCTCATGTTCATGGATTAGAAGAATTAATATTGACAAACTACCAAAAATGATATATAAGTTCAATACAATACCTATTAAAATAACAATGGCTTCCTCTGCAAGGTGACTTCTTGCTTTCTGTCTCTCTGACTCTACAGCAAGCACACATGTCCTATATCAAAAGTATCTCCAAATAAATAAATAACAAATAAATAAATAAATGGTATTCTTCATAGAATTAGAGAAAACTATTATAAAATTTGTATGGAATTACAAAGACACTGAATAGCCAAAGCAATCCTGAGTAAAAATAATAGAGTTGGAGAATCATACTACCATACATCAAAACACCACAGTAACACTATAGTAATGAAAATATTTAATAGCATGATATTGGCAAAGGAACAGATACATAGACCAATAAAAGGAGAGAACACAGAAATAAATCCACATAAACATAGCCCATTATTTTTAAGAACATTCATTGGAAAAAACATTGCCTTTTCAATAAATGGTGCTAGGGAAACTGGACATCCATATACAGAAGAAACCTACAAATGTATGTTATCACCACACACACACACACACACACACACCTCCAAATGACTTAAAGACTTAAACCTTGAATAAATGAAGCTATTAGAAGAAACCATAGTGGAAACATTTCAGGACATTGGTACTGACAGAGCTCATGAATAAAACTTCAAAACCAAGGCAATGAAAGCAAAAATAGACAAATGACATCACATAAATTTTAAAAACTTCTGCACAGTAAAGGAAATGATCAACAGACTGAAAAGACAACCCGTAGAATGGAAGAAGATATTTGCATATTATCCATATAACAAGGAATTAATAACCAGAATGTAGAAATAACTCAAAAACTAAAACTAGCCAAAACCAAAACAGATTGGTTAAAAAACAGGCAAATGATTCAAACATTTTTTCAAAAAGAAGACATATAAATAGCAAGCAAACATGAAGAAATGCTTAACATCAGACAAAAGCACAAGGAGATATAATTTCACCCAAGTTATGATAGTTATTAGATAAAAATAACACATGCTGGCAAGGAAGTGGAGAAAGGGACATTTTCATACATTGATGATGAGAATGTAGTTGGTGCAACCATTATGGAAAACAGTATGGATATTCCTCAAAACAGTAAAAACAGAGCTTCCATAGGACTCAGCAATACCTCTAGTAGGTATAAATCCAAAACAAAGTAAATCATTATGTTGCAAAGATATATACATCCCAAGTTTATTGCAGGACTTTTGACATAGCCAAAAGGAAGCAAAAACTCCATGCTTTCATGAGTTTCATGGAAGCAAACTCAGTCCATCAACGGAGGAATGGATAAAGTAAATGAGGTACACACACGTGCATACACAATGGGATACTACTTGGCAATTACATAGGATGGAATCTTGTCATATGACATTAAATAGATGAATCTAGAGAGCTTTATATTAAATGAAATAATCCAGGCACAGAAAAAGAAATATCAGGACCAGTAGTTAGCATAACAGCTATATCGCTGAACTCCCATGTAGCCGGCCGTGGTTTAAGTCCTGGACCCGGTGGCTTAAACTCATGCCGGTGCGTGTGCATGTGTGCCCAAGATCCCAAGAAGAGAATGGAGGAGAAGGGATTGCAGCGTGGCCATCCTCTCTGGGGGGTGATTTCTCACTTTCTGTCTTTCTATCTCTCTTTGTCTGGCGAGCACATGTGCCCTATAGCAAAAACCTCCGAAAAAAGAAAAATAAGAAAGAGAAATACCAACATCCTTCCTCATATGTGGAAATTGAAAAAAAAAAAAATGACCTTATAAAGGGACGAGAGTCCGGGCTGGGGCTGGCAGGCAGCATGGTAGTAAAGGTGCTGGACTCCCATATGGACGATTGTGGTTCAAGTCCTGGACCTGGTGGCTTCCTTTCTCACTTTCCCTCTCTCTCTTTCTTTGTCTCTCTCTGATCAAACTGGAAAATAATAATAATAAATAAAGTTAAATAATATAATAGTTTAATAAAAACATAACAAAGTTACGAGAGTGGAGAATGATTGCTAGAAGCTGGGATCATATAGAGGGATGTTAATTAGCAGAAATAAAATTGGAGACAGATTAGAGGAACAAAGTTCCAGTGTTATAAGACACGGTAGGGAGAATGTAGATGGCATCAACTTGCCATGTTTCTCAAAGTAACTAAAAGGGAGGATTTCTGTAATGTTTCTAGCACGAGTAATAACACAGAGTTGGGATGCTGGGTATTCTACTTATCCTGAACAAATCATTATACCTTTTTTTCCCCTTTACTTTTACAGAAATCTCATGTGCTCAACAGAGACAGAGAGATAGGGAAAATGAGAAAACACCATACATGGGAAATGATCTCTTCCACTTTCCCTTCTAATGGGACTTTGGATGCACAGGATGGGAACCACATAGGTCATCTGGGATCTAGCTGCCTTAAACACACCAGCACCTGGCCATATTATATTTTTGTAAGGATGGTTATTATGTTAATAATAATAATAATAACTAGCTTGGGGGTTCAGCATTGAGGTTAACATGGCTATCACCCACACGGATGACAGTACAATGTGAGTCTGAGACCTTGTGGCTTGTAAATCAAGCCCAGCACATGTGGGTATGTGCCTAAAGTCCCAAGAGGAAAATGGTGGAAAGCACGTATGGTGTGGCTATCCACCCTGGGGAATGTTTTCTCATTTCTCTCTCTGTCAAGCACACACACCTTTTAACAAAACCAAAACAAAATGAAAAGTAAACAGGCTTTTATTTTTTATTGAGTTTACTTTTGTAAGTTATATTTTACCTTTACTAATTTTCTTGTATTTCACTTTATTTTCTCATTCTTTTTCATTTATTTGATTTTGGAGTCTTAAATGTGTTAATATTCACCTTTCCTTTCTTGTTTTGGAATAAACATAAGCAAGGCTATATACTTTTCTTAATGTATACCAATTTAACATTAACAGATACTCACCATAACAGCAGTGCTGTTGTTTTAATTTATAAATATTTTATTGTCATCTGTGATTTAATTTAACATTAACAGATACTCACCATAACAGCAGTGCTGTTAATTGTTTTTATTTATAAATATTTTATTGTCATCTGTGATTTTGTCTTAATTTAATAACTTTAAACTTTATTTTTAGTGGGTTAATACTTCTTAGTTGATTAATATTTTATCCATACTTTATTCATTTGTAGTGACTTTTGCATTCTGGCAAGAGAATGTATGTGGTGTCATTAATTTGTATTATATGTAAAGTAGTTTATATGGACTATCCCAAACGAAATGTGTGTGAAATGAGCAGACAAACTTTGTTTCTCAATAAACTCAAACGTGTGTATTAGAATTTTCAATAATGTGGCAGACCTTTTAAGTTTGCAGGAGTTTTCATCTACCCTCTGGTAATTATGACATTTAGCATATTTACTATCTCTTGCCCATTAGACTCAATGATCTCAACAAAGCTAATCATGATTTAACAAGTCACAGAATAACAAATGGAAAAATATTTTGCTTTATGGATTATTAAGACGATCAAAGGTCTTGCATTCTCAAAGGAGAGTAGTGTTTTCTCTTTGGTAAGATATTGAAACAATACTGCTTTCTCTGTGAAGGAAACACAGAAGAGCTCTCATTTCCCTAAAAATGTTAAGTTAAAAAAATAAAAAAAAAAAAGCATTGCACAAAGTTGATAACCACGTACTGAGTTCTAGGGTCTGTGCCGATTCACTACTGCAAAAGTATCACACCTGGAACATCAGCGTCAATTATTATCATTACCTGATTATATTTGTGATACTATTATTATTCAAAATCCAGCTGGCATTTGTAGGTGCCAAATGAATAAATTAGTGTGTGATATAATAGAATCACTTTCATGTTTCAGGTTTTTATGTGGCAGTTACATCGCCAAATTCCTTGTGAATGTTGTATAGATTTGGATTTGCTGCTGTGCTAAACGTGTAGTGGTGGTTCAGCTGGCACATTCTTCCTCAATGCAACTGACTCTGCATTGGGAAACCAATATGACAGCTGTGAAAGTTTCTGAATACGCCTTTTTCAGCAGTGCATTCTGGGACTGAGGCAGTAACTGCATGATTGGTCCATTGATCCTATGAACATACCAGGGTGTAGACTTGGACAAATGCATACTTTATTACCTGACTTTCAAAGGCTTCCTCTATATTTGGTGGCTATGATGGCATTTTAGGGCACAAAGTATTTGCTTCAGTTCAGAGATAATATTTAATAACTCCTGGAATGTTATAGATACTTTCCATTTTCTAGCACATGGATACATATTTCCATTAAGGATTTGTAGCGATTCTGTGGGATTTTTTTTTTTTAATAGCCAAGTCTTAAAATTGATACAGGTGCTCTGACTCTAAACTAAATTTGAAGAGAATAAACTTGGGGAGAAAGGGTAAGGATAAATGATGTGTCAACTCAGATTTTTGCACAGAAGAGTTATATATTTTTACAACTAAATAGACACGTAGTAACTTAGCGGATTGTCCATTGGCTTCATGCAATTATCTCATGACCGTATTAACTCCAGAAAGTATATTGGTACACGAAATCCACTTATAGTTATTCCACTTCTATAATCATAACAGGGATCAACAAACTTTTTATTTATAAAGGAACAGATAGTAAATAGTTTAGGCTTTGTGGGGGTCAAGTATTCTCTGTCATAACTCCTTGGCTTTGTCGTGACAAGAAAGCAAACAGGGGAACCAGCGGTTAGCGTAATGGCTATGTCGCTGGACTCCCACGTAGTCGACCGTAGTTCACGTCCTGGACCTGGTGGCTTAAAACACGCCGGGCGTGTGTGCATGCGTGCCCAAGATCCCGAGAGGAGAATGGAGGAGAAGGGATTGCGACGTGGCCATTCCCCCTGGGGGGTGATTTTTGCTTTCTGTCTCTATGTCTCTGTCTGTCTGGCGAGCGCACGCGCCCTGTAGCAAATACCTCTCCAAAAAAAAAAAAAATCACAAAGAAAGCAAACAGAAACAGTACATAAATAAACAAATGTAGCTGTGCTTCAATAAACTTTGTTTTTCCTTAAATGTGGCAGACTTGATTTGACTATTGGGAGTGGTTTATGGTGACACCACACCACTACTGTCTTTGGTACAGAAGTATTGCCATTCACATTAAGGAGCTCAATTCAAAGTGTCATGATAGCCTACACTTTGCTTACCAGAAAACTTTAAAACTATTGGTCTCTACATTAATTCATTTCACTCAATTTACCTTTAACCTGGCACATTTTCACTCCTTGTCTGTAGGTGCTCCTCAGGTACCTCACTATCAAATTAGCACAATATTCTAATCTTTTTGGTGTGTGATAATTCTTCCCAGAGCATACCTTATGTTTTTTCCCTTTGGGACATGAGAGAAAGAGTACACCTCAAGGAATAGGCATGGTAGAATAAGTTCTAAACAAAAAATTAGGCATCATTGCAAAGCATGTGATCCTGATAAAAATCCTGGCCAAGGATTTTTTTTTTTCTTTTCTTGAGAGATTTTTGCTATAGGGCATGCACACTCACCAGAGAGACAAAAGGTAGAAATCACCCCTCCAGGAAGATGCTCATGCCACAACCCCTTCTCCTTCATTCTCCTCTCGGGATTTTGGGCATGTGAACATGCTCCCAACATAAGTTTTAAACCACCATGGTGGAACTGAAGTTGACTACATGGGAATCCAATGATGCAACCACTACACCATTTGCTGGTTCCAAATCCTGGTGTGGGTTTTGAAGAAACTTGCTGCAAAAATTGGCTTGTTTCCTCAGTTAAGGAAACATGCTGCTACTGCAGTCAAGAATGTTTAAGGGAAGAGGTCCAATTTGGGGACTTTATCTACATGCATGTAATGGTCCTCCAGTCTCAGAATGCCAGTCTGATCCAATCAGGTCTCATGCACAGTGTAGATGGTTTGAAGATCTTGTGCACTAAGCAGGCATTGCATTTATATCACAATGATATACATTCAGGATCTGATCCTTTCATGGGTTTGTCCTGGAGGCACTACAGATAGACTCTTTCAGGCCTTAAAAACCTTCTAATTCTTTATGTGGGCCATGAGTTAGGAATCCTAGACCTTTAGTTATTATTTGTCTTTTGAAACTTTAAGTCCCACATTCTTTATAATTCATTCTTTTGTGTGTGTGTGTGTGTAAACATTTTGAAATCCACGTATAGTTTATTTTTTATGATAGCATTTTTTAATATATATACATTCAATGGCATTGTTTAGCTTATGAAGTCTGACACCACAAATCCTTTTTTTTTTTTTAAATGTGCTTTAGGGCACGTCCCCTTGCTGGAGAGAGACAGAGACAGTGAAAGGAAAAGTGAGAAATCATCCCCTGGGGGGATGGCCATCCTGTAATCCCTTCTTCTCCATTCTCTCTGGGATCTTGGGAATGCATGTATAGGAGATTGGCATGATTTTTCAAGTCACCAGGTCTGGAATGCGACTATGACTGTCCATGTGGGAGTCCAGTGGCATAACTGCTATGTAGTCTGCCAGCCCGTAAATCCATTTTGTACTGGTTCTATTGGGTCATCGGAAAAGTCATGACACCTTTTGGCATAGAAACACGTAGGAAAATACATCACAACTTTTCAGACTTCCCAATGTGACCCACTCAAAATTTTGAATTAATGTGATGCCTAAGAAATTGATTTTTAGTGTTACATTTCCAAACTGGCAGGATCATTTGTGTATTTCCCTAATAAGTGAGGCCACTGCGGTTTGAGCATACAAATCCAACTTGTATGGCACAGGCAGTAGGAGTGCTGACGCTGATTGTTGGTCATGGGGGAAAGCTCCGATACACACTCTGGGTCTCCTTCAGCATTCCAGGTGCCTCCACGAATATGTCTGTGATGGCTGACTGCAGGACCAGGGAAATATAGACCTTGTCAGCCTGGCTCCTCTCCGTGGCCTTCTCTCTCTCTCTCTCATAGGAAATAAACTTAAAAAATAATCTATTGGAACCAGCAGGTGGCATAGTGGTTAAGCCACTAGATACCAAAGTGGCTAACCACAATTCCAGTCCTGGACTCGGTGGCTTGAAATTCACACCAGGGCACAAGAGAATGGAGGTGAAAGGATAGTGGCATGGACATCCACCCTGAGGGGGGATTTCTCACTTTCCATCTCTCTGTCTCTCTGGTGAGCACACATACCCTATAGCAAAAATCTCTCAATAAAAATAATAATTATATATTAGGGCCAACCCATGGTGTAGCAGTTAAGGCAACTGATTTTCACACAGGTTACCAAGCAGTTAAAATCCTAAAATATGTGGTGGTTTGAGGAACATGTCAGACATGTATGTGTGTGTGCCCAAAAACCCAGAAGGAGGGAGAAATGGAGAAGTTGTGATTGCTTAGAGGGGTGCTTTCTCACATTTCCTCTTTCTTTTTTGCCTAGTACATGTGTTTTCTGGTAAAATTTTTGTTTTAAAAATTAATGGTTAATATAAAACATATATAGGCAAATGAATAGGAGTGGTTGCCATTTGAAATGGGTAGATGTTGTGGCTGGCAGGTGGTGTGGTGATTAGGGTGCTGGACTCACACATGGCTGATTGCGGTTCGAGTCCTGGACCTGGTGGTTTACTTTCTCATTCCTTGCCCTGGTCAAATTAAAATAATAATAATATTATTAATAGTAAAATTAAAGAAATAATTCTTAAAAATAAAATGAATAGATACACCAATGATAGTTTAATGTGGTATGGAACAAGTGAGCAATTAATATGACTAAAAATAAAATTCATCACAGTTACTGATTTTTTTAATTTTAAGAATTATTTTATTTATCTTTATTTTTATTTTACCAGAGAGGGACAGAGTGTGGAAGAGAAATAGAGGGAGAAAAAATGAGAAAGCAAGCCACCAGGTCTGGAATGTGGTCGGCCATGTGGGTGTCCAGCATCCATAACCACCATTCCATCTTACAGCCCCAGTTACTGACATATATACATATATATATATATATGAGGGTTTTTACTATAGGGCATGTGCACTCGCCAGGAATCAAACCGGAGTCAACTATGTGGGAGTTCAGTGACATAGCCATTACGCTAACTGCTGGTCCCCCAGTTACTGATATTTAAAGAAAGGCATATGCTTTTAGCTTTTACTTTGGAGTATATTTATACAGAGAATGTAAAAAAAAAAAAAAAAACTTTTCTTTGATATTGACTACATGACCTGTTATACTATTTTATTTAAGAAAGAATTTACTTCACACCTTATCCTGAGAATTGTCTTGCTTGCAATGGCCAGATAAAAGGAAAAGATTTAGTGTAAGAATAAAGAAATATAAATGTAGCCTTTTGCCCAGCCTGGGTTCATCTGTATCTGTAAGTCTTGTCTTGAATTCAGCCTCATTATTTTCCAATTTTATGGTCTCAAGAGATCTTTTGGGGAAGCCTTTCTGAATTTTAGTCTCCTTTTCTATATAGTATGAATTAGAATAATGTCAGCAATCTGCTGCTGCTTGAAGGCTCAGGTAAAGCATGTTTTTCTCCACACAGCCTTCCTTCATTTCTACAAACTATATACACATTTGGGTAGTTTCACCTCTCTTAACTGGAATTCCAAGCTGTATTGTTATTATAGCACTTAGCAGTTCTTTTAGTTACTATGTATCTCCCTCAAACAACTAGCTCTGAGTGCTCAAAAGAGATTTTTAAATTTTCTTTCTTTTCTTTGATTTCTTTCTTTCTTTTTCTATCTCTCTCTTTTTTTTTTTTTTTTTTTTTTGTAGACCACAGATTAGTTTATTTTTAATACCCATCATGCCATGAATTCAGAGAGAGAAAGAGAGAGAGAGAGAGAGAGAGAGAGAGAACAACAGGAAGAAACCATTCCCCCAGGGGGTTGGTCATGCTGGAATCCTTTCTACTCCAGACTCTTCTCAGAATTTTTTGGGCACATATACACACACTCCTGACATAATTCTCAAGCTGCCAGGTCTGGGACTTGAACTACACTGTCAGCCATGTGGGATCTAGCACCTTAACCTCCACACCACTTGTTGGTCCCAAATTTTCATTTTTATCACTTTTAGTCCCAGTGCCCTGATGGCTACCACTCAATAAATTCTGCTAAATTGAACCAGAAATACAATATTAAATGACACAGGACTTCTTAAATTGTAAAATAGGGGATCCAGCAGGTGGCATGGTGGTTATGGTGCTGGACTCCCACATGGTTGACTGTAGTTTGAGTCCCAGACCTGGTAACTTACTTTCTCACTTTTCTTCTCTCTCTCTCTCTCTCTCTCTCTCTCTCTCTCCCTCTCTCGCGCGCGCGTATGGTATCACTCTCTCTGGTGAGTGCATGTGCCCTATAGCAAATTTAATAATAATAATAATAATTAATAAAATGAATCAGGTATAAATTAATAATAATTTAATTAAATGAAGTGTTTGAAGGTATCTCAACATTTCTGGTTGGAGCATAGGCTTAAGATTTGTGTCAATGAATCTCACCCTTGACGGTGCATTAGAATCACCTGGAGGCCTTAATTCAGTCAGCCTGAGGTGGTGCTCCGATATTCTGTATTTCTAATGCTTTCAAGGGCGAGGTTGATGCTGCAGGTTCAGGAGCAAAGGTTTGAGAATCAAAGCTCTAATAGCAACAAAAATCAAGTTACATTTTGTGCAGAAGTTAAATTATATAAGAAATGCCTTTTGTGTACAGTACCAAATTATCATACCCTGTTCATCTTCTGCTCTTATCCAGATGGTGAGGCAACCTATATCCACATAAAGATTATTTGAGTATATTTGTATCAAACAATAGATGTAGAAAATAGAACTAAAATTGTCTTAGTGGACCGGAATTATTCAGTAAGAAGGTAACTTTTCAGTTAGTTTGAAGAACTGACAAGATTTAGAGAATCCTGCTTTTTGGTGTTTTTCTGTGCTTGCTGCTATTGCTTTTTTTGTTGTTATGGGAGGTATACACGAAAGGCAGAAAAAATATATGAGATATTTTTATTCTTATGATTTTGCAATTTTTTTCAGTAAATTTTTTAAGTGATAAAATTGTATAGTTGAAAATTGGAAGCAAAACATATTCATTATATTTCAGTTTGTAAGTAGAAACTTTTTCGATGTTTAGCATATCTGCTCACATTAACTGTTCTTTCAGCTATACTGTTGTGAAGTTTGCAAACTAAAGACACCTGTACTACATGTGAGAACTTGAAAGAGTTTATGGAAAATGGAATGGAATTCAAAATTTGTTTCTGGTGAAAAAATTTTGAAATCAACACATAGTTTTTTCATTTGCATTTTTCATAAGCTTTGATGATCCTCCAAATGCATAGATGTCTATACTTGTATTATATGTATAATTATATATGTGTGTGTGTGAGTGTATTTGTGTTTCTATCTATTTTACTCTGAGTCATTTATATAAATTTCAAAAAGAGGCAAAACAATTCTTTAGAGGTAGAAATTAGGACAGTAATTATTAGGTAGAACAAAGAAGAAAGGTACTTCTAGTAATTTGTACCTTTTCTTCCCCTTCATTTGGACATAAATATGTAGATATTTTTATTTTGTGATATGTTACTAAAAGGATGAAACTATTTATTTCTTATTGAATAGTTAAAAATGTAAATAAAACAGGTATAGTTCATTTATGATTTTGCATTATCTAGTGTGAGATTCTGCCAAGTTGACATCTCCAGAATAACTGCAACAAAAATATTTCGTTTGATTATGTATCAGGAAAACTAATGAAACAATACTCAGAGCTCTGAGTTTCTGTTTCCCATAGAAATTAACTTCTGTTTTGCTCTAGTCTAGTTTACTTGAAGAGCAAAAATGATATCATGAATTTCGTAAGTATTTTTGTTGTGTCCAGAAATACTTTGTGAATGGTAAACTTGAATAAAATAAATATATTTTGTTTCTAATAAGAACTAAGGGATTTAAAGAAATACAGTATTGTGACATGATATACCGTAAATATTTTTAAACATTCTAAATAGGTTAGTGTGCAGATACATATCTATACACATGTATAAATATATATATATTCATGTTCTAAAAGTCTAGTTCATTCCTCGTTTTATTTATTATAGTTCAGTACATTCATCTTACTTTTTTATATTATAGAACTTACACACAAAGAACTCTTGTCTGTTATGAAATGATCATCATAAAAATAGTTTTGTTACAATTTTGTAAATTTTGATCTTAAAGATCATAAATAACAAATACGTCAATAAGTTTAGTTTGTTGCACCTATCTGACTTACCTTGATATGACTTTACTATGCTAAAGTTTAATTTCTTTTGATTTCTTATCTCCCCCGAATTAAATTACTTCTAGGCTTTTGGAATTATGAAAACGTAATTTTAGTTGGAAAAAATCTGCTTGTGAAATATAAATATATCATTCAAGCATTTTTTACCAAATGCTAAAATATTTTCATAATTGCACAATTTTATTTAACTAACACTCATAAGCATAAAACAAGTGGCTTAATGTGATTACTGTAGTCTTCTACACTTATGGCAAATACATGTTCAAGTGAAAATGCTTTTAATTTCCACCTTAAAGTTGGATTCACTTTTATTTATTTTTTTTTTTTTGAGAGATTTTTGCTATAGGGCGCGTGCGCTTGCCAGACAAACAGAGAGAGACAGAGAGACAGAAAGTGAGAAATCACCCCCCCAGGGGGGATGGCCACGCCGCAATCCCTTCTCCTCCATTCTCCTCTCGGGATCTTGGGCATGCACGCCCACATGCCCGGAGTGTGTTTAAGCTGCTGGGTCCGGCACTCAAACCACGGTCGACTACATGGGAGTCCAGCGACATAGCCATTACGCTAACTGCTGGTCCCTGGATTCACTTTTATTTTAAAATCATAGGAAAGGTTTTGATAAGAAGGAGAAAATGAAATTATTGGCTTTGCAGAGTTAATCATTTGCATATCAAATTACAACTGCATTTTAATTAGAAACACCTTGAGAATATTAGATTTCCAATCCCAGATTCTTTTAAGAAGTTGTCTGTGAGGCCAGCAGATGCTGGATTCCCATGTGTCCAACCATGGTTCAAGTCCCAGACCTGAGGGCTTGAAAATCATGCTGGGCCATGTGTGTGTCTGCCTAAAACACTGGGATGAGAATGGAGGAGAAGGAATGGTGTGGCCATTCCCCCTGGGGGATGATTTCTCAGTTTCCATCTCACTAGCTCTGTCTCCACTAAGTCCCTCCTCCCACCCCCCTCCCCCAGCCCAGTACACAGGCACTAAGGCAAAAACTTTTCAAAAGAAAAAAGAAAAGAAGTCATTTTTCTTCCCAAAATTCTCTTTTTTTTATTGAGAATTTTTAGTAACTAAATGGGATTTATTTGTCAACTATTTTTTATCATATCCTCAATCACAATTTCAAGCTTAATATTCTCAAATACATTTCAATTATGTCAGCTCTCTAATGTAAATATTTAAAAATACATTTAATTCAAAATAGGTATCCAGGGGAATTTCAGAAAATTTGTGCAAAAAGTGGATTCATAGTATAACTTTTTGGTGTAAAAAAATTTGAAATTTATACATAGTTATATTCATGATATACATTTTCCATGAAATTATTGAAGACTTTGAGTCTATGAGTTCTGCTTTTAAAAATTTAAAAGCAGGAACCAATAAATATTTAATTTATTTCATATAATTATTATTTATTTTAAGTAGACACCTTTTTTAAGCAACATGCTCTACTGTACCTATGTAAAAATTCATAAAAGTACCTTTTTATTTCATAAATGCTAGTGGTTATATTTTCATATCTGGTAATTCTTTTAAAATATACTTAATTGCTGGGAACAGCAGATGGTGTAATGGTCATATTGCTGGACTCTCCTGTGGACGACCACAGTTCAAGATCCAGACTTGGTGACTCAAAACACACTGGGCACATGTGTGTATGTGCTTAAGATCCCGAGAGGAGAATGGAGAAGAGATTGTGGCGTGGCCATCCCCCCGGGGGATGATTTCTCACTTTCAGTCTCTGTCTCTCTGATGAGTATGCACACCATATATATATATATATATTTTAATTTATTTAACTTTATTTATTTAATTTGACCAAAGAGGGACAGAGAGAGAGAGGAAGGTGAGAAAGCAAGAGACTAGGTCCGGGTCCTGGACTCAAACTGTGGTCAGCCATGTGGGAGTCCAGCATCCTTAACCACCATACTACCTGCCAGTCCCCCTATTGTACTTATTTTTCAAACATCACATGTTTTTTTTTTTTTTTTAATGGTATGCCATCTTACAGTCTCTTAACCGAGATTCAGAACACACTAACTGATGGAGCCAGAATGCATACAATTTTTGCATGGTTCTTAAATTATTTCTCTCTGAATTTTTATTGTTCTGTCCTACCAATATTTGCATGTGTGTGTGTGTGTTTGTATGTGTTTCAATAAACCTGATAAAAAGCCTTAATTAAAATTCCAATTATCTTATAAAATAAAATTGTACCCAAATGCAATGTTAATGACTATATTCATTTTTCTTGTTACTAAGTAGCAGCACCTGGTACTTGAACTTTATTCATTATAATATTTTCTGAATGTAAAGCTCTCTCTTGGGGGTTATTAAAAGATTAGAAAATTAGTGTATTTAATATAACTAAGCATTTACTTTAAACACTGGCTTACTGTTCAGTACTAATATGTGATGACATTTTCTCTGTTAATACAATACATAGTGGATGGGTGACTTATTTATTTATTTAAATTTCTATCTTTTCTCTTTGGTTAGTTTTTCAACTATTTTTGTAATTATAAATTTAGTTTTTAATTATATTAATATGTTCTTACAAAGTACTTAACCATTATAAAAAAGGATTTCTAAAAGTGGACTTTCAATATCTCACTACTCAGAAACATTTTTAAAAGTTAAAATAAAAACATATTTAATGGAACTATAATATAATGGAAGAGATACACATTGCCTGAAATATACACTAAATTTGTGGTTAAAACAATTAATTTTCATATAAATGTAGTGAAAAGACATCTTTCACTAAATTCAGGTCTTTGTCCAAGAACCTTGTATACATAAGTGATTTTTTTATTTGAAATGTTCTTTAACATATTAGTCTCAAAAAAAAAAAAACTACTCTTACCACTAAAGAAAAACAACAACAAAAATAGTGCTTGTGAATTTATTTACCATTTTAGTTTTACTTTTATTAACTGACATTAAAGAAATAATAATCTTCTTATAATCTAGTCTGAATCAAGAGTCCTCATTTGAACTGTCATGTTTTTAAAGAATTTTACAGTATTTTTTTGTATACTTAGTTTATTATTTAGTATTTCCACAATATGCATATAGGTACCACCAGAGAAACACAAAAATAATATACTGTGGTTATAGCACTTATAATTTTTTTTCTCGTATACTGTGAAAGCTCTTTGATAATCAATTAGAGCAATTCATGGCATAAATCTATACTATTTTCTGTGTGCCAGGTACTCTGTTAGATTTTCAGATAAAAATTCGATTGCTTGTTTTTATTGCCAGCTTTTCTCAGCAATGCATTTTTGTCTGTAAAACAAAAATACGAAATAATACATAAATTAAAATTGGTGCCCAACCAAGGCCATCTTTTCATAGAATGTTCTTTATTTTTTCATTCAACAAATATTTATTTATTTATCTATTCATTTATTTTTAATATGGCTCATATTGTGTGAACAAATATTTATTAAACTCCAAAAATATTTTATATGCCTGAAATGTATTGTTTGCTTGCCAGATAGAAATGGAGAAGCAAAGAGAAAAAGAGAGAAAGCACTCTTCAATGGGGTGTGGTCATGTTGCAATTTCTCCTCCTTTATTTCTTCACCTTGTAGGGGTTTGGGGCATGCACACATATCTGATGTATTTTCAAGCCACTGGGCTAGGATTCCAACCTCTGTTAGTCATGTAGGATCCATCTCTCACCCCTAGGCTGTGGTACTGGCCCCCTCTTAGAGATGTTTTTAAACCACACTTATAACATGTCAGGATAATTCAAACTTCCTAATTTAGAGGAGAAGAAGAAGATTATATATATATATATATATGAGATAAATATTAAGAATATATATATTCTTATATATTATGTATATATATGAAAAATATATCATATATATATATGAAGGATATACATATATGTGTGTGTGGATACATATGTATTTATAGTGTTATTTAAACTGATTTCTGAAAATATAAGGTAGTCATGAAGATGTCAATGTGTTGTGATGGTTCCAAACTAAAAAAAAAATAGAAGAGAGATGACATATTATAGAAACTGGAATCATTCTGCATGGCTAAAATTGAGCTTGATTTCAAGTGTAGTTAAAGTTGAAGAAAATATCAGATTATACAGGAATTCATAGGGCATGGCATAGAATTGGAACCAAGAAGGCACTGGAGTGTGAAGAACCGAATGGCAAGGGTAGAATTTATGACACATCCCTTTACACTGGCACATAGGTAGAAGATCATATATTAAAAACAGATTAGACATTGTTGATTTTGATAAGGAAGTTTTTGTTCCTAGTGCATCATCTAATTTGACAGCTGTAACTATTTCCTGGTACAGGTAACCAGTTTATTTCTACCTGATCCTAATGTTGTTTAGTACAGCAGAAAGAAAACATGCTTTGTCTCAGAATTTTCTTGTGCAGGAAAGTAAAAAAATTGTTTAGCACAGGAACAGAAGAATATGTTGTTCAATTCTCAGCTATTAAGAAATGAAAATGAAAGCTAACAAAAACTGCAAGAAAGACAATAATGTCTTGTCAAGAGCAGTTTCCTTAGATCAGTGGTTAGGGAAGTCAGATTTGCCATGGATTGTGGACTGTTTATAGGGTCAGGACTTGAAGTTAATGAATGAAGACAGCACTTTCAAGACATTTGATTGTGAAAGGAAATAGAAAAAAAAGGAGTTATGGCTTGAATAGGTCATGAGATTGAAGAATGAATTTTCACTCATTTTATTTTTTATATATGTTGTTAGGGAAGACTTAAACATGTTTAAATTGTGATAGAAAGTATATTGGATTTTTCAGAAGGCATTTCTTGTAATTTTGATTTTTATGTAGTTGGGCCACAATAAAAATAAAAAGTACATTGTTAGATCATTATAATAATGCATAATAAGGAACTCTTAAATTGGAAAGCAACTGTAAAGTTTTATAAGGTGAAAATATATAAAAAAAAATAGACAATTACAACAATATAATTCATTGCCCAGATATTTATTTCATACTTATGGGAAACATTGTGAAATATCTCAATTTCCTAAAATTTTAAGATTTGGTTATTTAATAAGATGAATGTGTGATGGAAAGAAGGCTAAATAATAAAAGTTTAAAAACTGAAGTTTAAAAATGGATAAATGTCCTGTTGTAGAACCTCATTATTAACCCATCCTGAATCAAAGGTCAAGGAGAACAAGTTTTTCCCAAGTTTGACTAAGATCAGAAAATAATTTACAAAGAAAAGTTTGTTCAAGAGAATATCAAATTGCACAACATAACCATCTACCTGACAGAGTGAATGAATTTGGAGAAAAGTGACTTGCTTTGGGCTTACTGGGGAGATACTCACAGCCCAGCTCACACAGACGGGCCTCATGTGCTCAGGCAGATCTCCAGACCGTCCCACACAGGCTTGCTTCACCGATCCTAGTCTTCACCACAGAGCCATTGTCTAGCCATTCCAAGATAGAAAATTATATTCATTGTATGAATTAATATTTCATTGAACATATTTCATTCATTTCTAAAGCTATGGTTCGTTGCTCTTTATCTCAGTATCTTAGTGTATTTTTTGTTAATGTATGTTTCAATTTCCCCCATTTTTCTTCATCTACATCCAATCTACTAGTCAAATATATCTATCAAAATCTCAGTTTAAATTATGATATTTCCTCATTTATTTCCATTTGACATTTTCATACAGCCTAGTTTCCCCATGAAATTCAGCTTACCATTTATATTGACATATTAATGAAAGCTGTTTCTACATCTATTAACTACTAGTTGTGAACCATACATTCCATACATCTGTAGCTCCCAGCAGCTTGTTTTTGTCTCCACTGTCTCCCCTCCCCAACCTACACCCAATCTTGTTTTTTTTTTCTTCCTTTTAACATCTACTTTCTAATTTTCATATCATAGTTGTACAAATTTATGGACTACAGAGTTATAGGTCATGTATACGCTGTGTACTGATCAAATTAGATCACTAAACATGTCCATCTGTGTCTTTTTTAGACTTTTTCCTATAGTGTCAGCCATTATAAATAAGAAATCACAGAGTTTGGATGGAATGATTTTTTCTTTAAAAGAGAAATTATTTTGACAGCACTGTTTGCTGGCATTTAGATTAGAACATCCCCTTAAATATCATTAGATGTTCCCACTGATTCAAGTCTAGGTTTTAGTCTTTGTATTATTTTGTCTATGTCTAGTTCCCGTTAATTCCTAAGATAGAGTATCCTTCAGGAAGTCCAGTTGAGCACATCTCTGATTACTAGGGTCACTTTTTCTTGTTGGGCCTTAAATACAAAAAGCTTTCAAAGTCTGCTTGATTTCTTAGCTTCCTATAAGCACTTTCCTCCTTGTCTAGGTCTGCACAAGAAATAGCAACTTCCTCTAAGGGAAAAAGTACAAAACGAGTCTTTGTTCTACATCTCTCCTTTGTGTCCCCTGCTTTGATGCTCAAGTTCTAGTCATTTACAGAGCCTATCATTCCAATACCTAACCTCTTCCTGGAACCACGTGATATGGCCAGAAGCCTGCTTAATTTCCCATTATGGAAGCTTTTCATACTTTTATATTATGTTGCTAAAAATTAGCAAACACCTTGAGAGGGAAAGAACAGTAAAGAATTTGGTCTGAGGGAACCAGCAGTTAGCGTAATGGCTATGTCGCTGGACTCCCACGTAGTCGACCGCGGTTCGCGTCCTGGACCCGGTGGCTTAAAACTCACGCCGGGCACGTGTGTGTGCGTGCCCAAGATCCCGAGAGGAGAATGGAGGAGAAGGGATTGCGGCGTGACCATCC
>NW_006203794.1:564192-577325 GCF_000334495.1 Tupaia belangeri chinensis
CGCCCGCGACCCCATAAGTAAAAATCTCCCAAAAAAAAAAAAAAAAAAAAGAATTTGGTCTGACATTAATGATTTTACCTTTATTCTAGGGTCAGCTATAATTGATTGCATTGTATTTGAAAAAAAGAATTCTCCATATTATTTTCTAAGATACTTAACTGAAAAAAGCTATTTCAATATTATTTATATATACCTAATTATTATTGAACTTTAAATTGTTTTAAGGATTTACCGTCAGAACATTTGCTTGGGTCTGATTGAGTAGGTCATGTATCTAAGTATATCGAGAATTTTCTTGAAAGAATATGGCATTTTTAAGCCTTTTATGAAACAGTCTATTAATAGAGTAAGCAAAATTAAATATCATGGGATTTTCAAAATCATAAAGCTTATTTTAAGTATATCTAAGTAATTAAAACATTTATAAGAACTAATCTCTTCTGTGTATACTTTGTTTAATCAGATGAGTATTGAATGTGAAACTCAAAATATTCTTTAAAATTTAATTGTCAATAATTTATACAAACTATGCTTCATAGTTTACATTAAACATCCTCTACTTATACCAAGCAATATTTAGCCTAATGTCACAAGAATCATAATCACTTAGCATAGAATAACTAAATTATTTATATCAATATGAAATTGATTATATTTTCATGTCATTATTAATTATAAAAGAGATATGTTAATTATTTATTCTTATTGTGATTTCAGATTTATTAAATTAATGTTCTAATAAGTACAGACAACCTATTTGTAAAACTTGTTTTTTGAAACAGAAAAAAAAGACAATTTTCAATGCATTTATTGCTCACTAAAAAAAAAAAAAGAAAGAAACTATTTAACCACAAATAGGTTTTGTGAACTTGTTTCACTGAACTTGTATTAAAAATCACGCAAATAAGGACAGATGCATTGCTTTTCTTTGCAATGTTCTAAAAATCTGTGTATTATTCTGTCACAATTAGTAACACTTTTTAAACACCATCTTTCTATGTGTATTTTATAGGCTATCAGCAACCAGCCATTCTCTGACTCCTCAAAGTGATTTGGACTCTAGTAGCTCTGAAGAATTCTATCAAGCCGTTCACCATGCTGAGCAAACCTTCAGAAAGATGGAAAGTTACTTGAAGCAACAGCAACTTTGTGATGTTATATTGATTGTTGGGAACCGAAAGATACCTGCACATAGGTATAGTAACCTATCTTTTTTGGAAATAGTCTTATTTTTAAAAGTGATAGACTGGTGGGATTAGCAGATAGTGTAGTGGTTATGTTGCTGGAATCCTACATGGCCAACCACAGTTTAAGTCCTGGACCCAGTGGCTTGAAAGTCATGCTGGGCATATGCATGTATGTGCTCAAAATCCTGAGAGGAAAATGGAGGAGAATGGATTGCAAGGAGAATGGATTGCAGTGTGGCTATTCCACCTAGTGAGTAACTTCTTGCTTTCTGTCCCTCTTTTTCTCTCTGATGAGAGCATGTATCCTATAGCAAAAACCAAAACAAACAAACAAACAAACAAACAAAAAAAAGTGATAGACTAAGGGCCGGTAGGTAGTATGGCAGTTAAGGGTGCTGGACTCCTACATGGCTGACTGTGATTTGAGTCCCGAACCTGGAGGCTTGCTTTCTTGCTTTCCCTCTCTCTCTACCTCTCTCTCTCTCCCTCTCTGTTCAAATCAAAATAAATAAATAAATAAAGTTAAATAAAATAATTCTAAAAAAAAATGACAGACTAGTAATCTGCCAATAGATGGCAGAATAGTTTCTTATCGCGTAAATAAGGATCCACATTTCTAAGATACCTTACTTTTTGTTATGTTGTTACTATGTTTACTCTTTTTGGGGGGTGAGGAGGAGAGTGATACTATGCCATTTTGTGTAATGAATCTTTTTAAGAACTATGATAGATTAGAGTTCAAGAGTTGGCTCCAAGGCAGCTGTATCCCTCATGACAGATCACATGGTTCAAATTCCTGCCATAGCTCAAAAAACACACTGGGTACCTTTGCATGCATGCCCTAGATCCCTACAGAGTAGGAAAATGGAGGAGAAGACACTGAACCATGATCATTTGCCATTTAATATGCCATCTCCCTCCCCTCTCCCTCTGTCTGTCTTTCTCTCCCTGGTGAACTTACACACACTGATAAATTAAAAGCAAAACAAACGAAGAAACAAAAGAACCCCTTAAAACTAGGATTGATAACTATGGAGGAAAAGCACTTCTAATGTGTGACTTACACATATACTGAGGGGAAATTAATTATAATTAGAAGTGTTACTAGCATCTAAAAGTGTATATTATTCTCTTGAAATTTAAAGAAAGTCAGGTTATGTTGAATATACATTATTAGTTTCAATTAGAAAATTAAAAGACCTAATGTTAACTTCTTTTTTGTATTTTATCGAAAAAGTAATTTATGGTATATTAATATTATACTTAAGGACCAATGTATTTGAAAGTTCACACTTCTAAATATTCCTTATACATTTTGATGAATAATTTTGAGTTACTTCAAATAGAAATTTATTATTTTGTGCTATATAAATTTGTTTTCAGTTTACTTATAAAATTTATTAAATCAGATAATAGTTCTACATTTACATTTTTATGACATTTTTAAGTTATAAATAAGAAAAAAACTTTTTAAAAAATTTTTTGGAGAGGTTTTTGCTAATTGTCAACTTTGATGATCTTTCAGATATTCCTTTAATACTTCTTTCATTATTTTTTGCACTCACATCTAATCAATCAGGGGTTATACTTTCATTTTTGATATTTTCTCTTTTCTGTAATAGGAGGTTTTAAGGTTATATATAAATTATTACTTTAACTGAGCTTCACCATATGCGATAGGCAGATTCTTATAATTATGTAATTTCAAATTTTTACTAATACTTTTCAAATTCAGTCTTTGTATTATTTGTGTTTTTGTGTATAAGCTTCAATATGTATACTTTTCTTTCTTTCTCTTTTTCTTTCTTTGAGAGGTTTTTGCTATAGGGTGCATGTGTTCTCCAGAAAGGTAGAGAGAGACAGAGCTACAGAAAGCAAGAAATCACCCCCTGGGGGGGGAAGGCCACACTGCAATCTCTTCTCCTCCATTCTCCTTTTGGGATCGTGGGCACAAACGCACATACGCCTGACGTGAGTTTAAGTCACCGTGTCCAGAACTTGAACCATGGTCAACTATGTGGGAGTCCAGCGACATAGCCATTACGCCAACTGCTAAACCCATGTATGCTTTTCTTAATTTTCATTTATTTCTAACTTAATTTTGTTGAATCCAGAGAACATAAGATGCATGTGCTCTTTTTTTTTTTTGGAGAGGTTTTCGTTATAGGGCGCGTGCGCTCGCCAGACATACAGAGAGAGACAGAGAGACAGAAAGCGAGAAATCACCCTCCAGGGGGGATGGCCACACAGCAATCCCTTCTCCTCTATTCTCCTCTCAGGATCTTGGACATGCACGCACAGGCACCCTGCATGAGTTTAAGCCACCAGGTACGGGACTCGAACCGCGGTTGACTACGTGGGAGTCCAGCGACATAGCCATTATGCTAACTGCTGGTCCCAAGAAAAATACTTTAATTTAGTTTGGATACTCATTCTTTTAAATAGATGAATATGTGTATGAATAATTTTTTATGTATGTCATGTTTAATATTAATGAATTAAATAAAAGAAAGAGTAATTATGTAAAAAGTTTAAAATAATCTCCCTTTCACAGTATTTTTAATTTAAATGATGTTATGTGAATAACATCTTTGTGAGGTCTATTAAAAGGATTCTAGAAAATATAGATGCATATCTACCATGATGGTAATATTAACATGTGGACACTGAATTAACTTAATACTTGGAAATGCATGGAAAGGCAAATTTGACATTTAATACCTAGGTTATGTACATAATTTGTCAGCCAATCACTGCACTCATTCTAACAGTTTACTATTTAAATTTTTCTAGTACTACTATGAAACTGAATTAAAATTTGCAAGAAAACAATAGTTTACCATTGACAAAAAAAAAAATTGATGCTGTGATATGTGTGACAAAAATGCAAAATTTTCTTAGCATTTAAATAGCATCTATAGGGAACCAGCAGTTAGCGTAATGGCTATGTCGCTGGATTCCCACGTAGTCGACCGCAGTTCGCGTCCCGGACCCGGTGGCTTAAAATTCATGCCGGGTGTGTGTGCATGCGTGCCCAAGATCCCGAGAGAATGAAGGAGAAGGGATTGCGGTGTGACCATCCCCCCTGGGGGGGTGATATCTCGCTTTCTGTCTCTATGTCTCTCTCTCTCTGTCTTTCTGGAGAGCGCACGTGCCCTATAGCAAAAACCTCTCAAAAATAAATAAATAAATAAATAAATAAATAGCATCTATATAAAAATTCTATTATATTCTTTAAAGTAAGCATGAGTCTGAAATTGAGATTATAACTAAATTTACTCCATTTCATTTATAAATTAGTTAAGTAACTTACTTGTGTATCTACTTTTAATTGTAATTTCTGCTTTACATGTATTTGTTAGGTAATTTTATATATGTATATTTATAACATATAACTCTACATAAGGCCTTAACTTAAAATACATTAACAAATATAAATGCTAATTTTTAATTTATTTGTTTATTTTTGCCATAGGGAGCATGTGCTCTCCAGAGAGAGACAGTAAGAGAGAAAGCGAGAAGTCAGCCCCCAAGAGGGGATGGCCATGCCACAATCCCTTCCCACTCATTCTCCTGGGATTTGGATATGTGTGCACACACACATGCTCAACATGATTCTCAAGCCACCAGGTTTGAGATTCAAACTGTGGTTAGTGAACACTTTAACCATCACATGATCTGCTAAGTCCCTCATTCTTCTGTAAAGAGTGGTGTTTCATATCATTTATATAATCTCATAGCCTTTTACTGTCATTCCTTACATTGCCATTTGAAACATTTTAACCAATACATTAGGCAGATTTTCTAGATTTGCAATATTCAACATTATTTCTATTATTGTTTATATAGATTGTTCATTTCTAAGTAATTTATTTAGTTACATAAATATTTAGTTATATAAATTTCGTAATAATAAAGATGGATGCAAAATAAGACCTGATCTTGGTTTATATTACTCTAAAATATATGATCAGTGTATTTCCTTTAAATGTGGTATCCTGAACTTTTAAATAGTTTAAATTTTATTATATCTTAAATTAAATATATTATGTGTTCCATAAGTAAAAAGGCAAAAAAGTAATTTCTTCTTTTATAATGGCTAAATTAATTCAAATAAGCTTTCATATTTGCTTTACACTGTTAGGAGACAGATGCATTAATTTTTGTTGTTATATGGTGTGTGTACAAATTAGAAAGAGATATAGAGGGAGAAAGAAAGAGAAGGAAAATGAGAATCTATCCCCCCAGGGGTATGGCCATGCCACAATTGTAATCTCTTCTCTTCCTCTTTCCTCTCAGGGTTCTGGGCATGCACATACATTCACCTGGCATGTGTTTTTTCAAGCTCCCAGATCTCGTAGTCAAACCACTCAGTTGTCCATGTGTGGTCCAGTCTCTTTTACCTCTGTACCGCTAGCTGGCATGCACATTAAAATTTTAAAAAGTTTGGGACCAGCAGTTGGCGCAATGGCTATGTTGCGGGACTCCCATGTAGTCGACCATGCTTTGAGTCTGGGACCCAGTGGCTTAAACTCATGCCAGCGCATGTGCGCGCGTGCCCAAGATTCCGAGAGGAGAATGGAGGAGGGGGGATTGCGAAGTGGCCATTCCCCCCCAGGGGTGATTTCTCGCTTTCTGTCTCTTTCTGGCTAGCGTACACTCCCTATAGCAAAAACCTCTCAAAATAAATAAATAAATAAATAAATAAATAAATAAATAAGTTTATTGAGCAAACAGCAGTTTACAAAATAGGCAGCACCACACAACAGGTGGTTTTGGTCCCCACCAAAGAAGCTTAAGGGGAAAATTTTTATGAGATGTTAATTAAATATTTAATTTACTAAAGTGAAACAGTAGTAACGTAAGAGGTAGTTGATTCACTTATTCTGAGTTGAGTTTTCATTTAGATATGCAGAATATTCACCCCAATTACCTCCAATATTTTCCTTTTTTTTTTGAGAGGATTTTGCTATAGGGCCCGTGCGCTCGCCAGAAAGACAGAGAGAGACAGAGAAAGTGAGAAATCATCCCCCAGGGGGGATGACCACACTGCAATCCGTTCTCTGTTCTCCTCTCGGGATCTTGGGCAGGCACACACACGCACCCAGCGTAAGTTTAAGCTGTTGGGTCCGGGACTCGAACCGTGGTTGACTACGTGGGAGTCCAGCGACATAGCCATTACTCTAACTGCTGGTCCCCTCCAATTTTTTTTTTTAAATAATCCTCTGTTTTGAAACTTTAATATAATTATTTTAAATGTAATTTATGTCCTTAGAATTCTAAGATAAATACATATTAACAAATATGTGAATAAATATTTGTGTGGCACCTGAAAAAGGCAAGGAGCAGTTTAAACAATTGCAGGTTGTTTGTAACACCTCAGTTATCTTCTGCACAATTAAATAATTGTAATTAATACAAATCTAGTTCTTGGCTTTAAAAAAAATCTTATGATTAGTAAATCAACTAATGTATTTTTAAATTTTCCTCTTATATGTCATTAACAGAGCTGAGTATTGTTTTTGCACAAAATATGTATAGTGTTCCAATTGTTAATACTGTAAAAGGTGGATCATCATAATAATTCAAATAATGTAACAATAATGTATTTTAATACCTATTGCTTTTGTGGGAAAAACATTGCAAGCTAATATCATAAGTACTCACTAAAAGTCATTTAAAAATCACATATTTAATTAACGTTCATTATCTCATCATTTCAAACATCCAAATAAATTTCAATTTATGTTATCAGATTATCCCCATTAAAGGGCTCTCCATAAAATTTTTTGTTTATATTCTGGTTATATGTGCATAGGTTTTTAACCTAAGGTAGATAATGACTATATTGATTTATAAAATGTTATGCCTATGTAGATGCATTAGTTTATTACTAGGCATATTTGTAAGTAGGTAAGGTCTAAAGACTAATAATACTTAAGATAACACATTAATATGTTTTTCATGAAAAATAATCAAAATTCTGAATTCATTTTGCTTTAGGCTCCCACAGAAATCCTGAGACAAATATAGGTTTCTCACAAATAGATGAACAGAATTGATTAGAAACAAGTGAACCAAAACATTTGCATGTATGTCCCTGAATACCAAGCATGGAGATGTTTTTAATAGTAGGCTACCTGTAATCAGAGATGTCACGTAATGAAAGTTAGACTGACAAAATCAATATTAGTTATTGAAGAGTTGAATTTTCATTGGTAAGAAAATTAAAGTGTTTTTAGTGGTTAGTCTGGGATAATGTAGTTACACACTTAAATATAATTTCACTTGTGAAACTTTTTTCTTACGCATTAGCCATTACTAAGAGTAATTGTACTGAAAAAACATGATGGGAACTCTCGTATACCTAACAGTCTAAGTTGGAAATAAAGTTATTTATAATTTTATGCTTGTACAAATAGTGTGGAAGGATATAAAACATAAATTCGGCAAAGCTTAATGTTGAGGAGTAGGACTCAGAGAGTAGGAAGAAGGAAGGTCTACACATTTTATGAATCAAACTATGTAAAATTTTCACTCTTTTGAAAAAATATGCAATAAATTATTATTATTAAAGGAAAATGTAAATGGAGAATAAAATGATAACTTGGGAAAATAATTATTTTGTGTATATTAAAACAATGTTCATTTCAAGATATATGTATTTTTCTTCTGTGCACCTATTTGATAATGAACTTAGTTATTGTGAGAATATTTCTAATATAAATATTCTTTATAGTGCATTAATAATATGAAAATAGATAAGACTAAAAGTGACACTTGAAATAATGTATTTAGTAGCATTTAAGCCATCTTAAGTACTATAAAAAAATACTTTAAAAGACCCAGGAGTAGGGAAGTAGTATTGTTAGTAGTAGTGCTTCTCTGTGCAGATGGAATGTTTATTTACATAGATTGTCTTTGATAGAAGAGGAGTGGGTTGGTTCGTTTTATTAAAGCCTAACTCCACTGAAATTGCTCACTCAATTGACCATTTAAAATAATTACTTACCAACTTCAGAAAATAAAAGAGTAAAAACCTGATAAACTTATCTTTTGCTTTCCTCATCATTTAGTTATCATTTTAATGTCCTGTTTTTACCTACAATTGATTTTCAGAAGTACATGAGTCCAATTTCCTGCACTAATTAAAGCACACGTTTATCAGACATGTACTGGTATTGGTCTATGCCCTGTTGATAATTCAAAAGGACCATAAATCATGATGCTTTCCCTCATGGAGTTTATAACATACTTGAGGTGTTAAGAATAACCTACAGGATGATTAAGCAAATCATTATAGTTGCAAATAACTGCAAACTAAACTGTATAGTTCTAATTCCAAGTCTGAGACAGTGAAATAAGGAAACAAGCACCATGTGATAAAGTATTATAAAAGCTCTTTCACATAAATTGATTTTGAATCAAAGTTAGTAGAATGATGTGGTGTAAAAATAATATGAGAAAGAACCAAAGAAGTAGTTTGCAAAGACCATTAAGATAATGCCTTGTGGGGGACCAGCAAGGTGGCATGGTGGTTGAGGATACTGGACTCCCACATGACTGACTGGACCTGGCAACTTGCTTTCTTACTTTCTCTCTCTCTCTCTTCCTCTCTGGTCAAATTAAAATAAATAATAAATACATAAAGTTGAATAAAATAGCTAAAAAAGACACATACAAATATAAAATAGAAAAATATTTAGGAATAAGTAATGGCTTGGTGAAAGCAGTCCAGTTAATATTGGAAATACTGGAAAATATAAAAGTGGAACAAAAATGGTAATGGTTGAGAAGACTGGATTTGATTTTGTTTGTGTTTTTCACAGATATTTTTCTATAGGGCACATGTGCTCACTGGAGAGACAGAGGGGCAAAAAGTGAGAAATCATCACTCAGGGAGGATGGCAATGCTACAATCCCTTCTCCTCTATTCTCCTCTCAGGATTTTGGGCACACATGCCTATGTTCCCAGCGTGAGTTTTAAGCTACCAGGTCTAGGACTCAAACCGCAGTTGACTACATGAGAGTCCAGTGACACAACCAGTACATCATCTACTGGTCCCAGAAAAGATTAGATTTGAAATGTTATTTACCCCCAGGTGTTAGTGTATATAGCTGTCATTCCAGCTAATCAGGAGACTGAAGCAGGAGCATCCCAAGTTTGAGTCCATTCTGGGTAATATAGTGAGATCCTGCCCTTAAAAATAGAAGGAAAAAAAAAAAAGTAACCTGTATAACTAGAAGTTAATATAGATTTGAAATTGCTAGTTAACAACCATTGTGTTGGTTATATTACAGGTTTGTTTGAGTTTCTTTGCATATGCTAACTTATTTTGTCTTGAAGGAAAAAAATATATCTTTATTTTTCCCATTTGTTTTTCTTGTAGAATAGAAAACTGAGACTTAAAGATATTAAGAATTTTGCCTACATTGTGCACTCAATTACTAGTGGTAATAAAACCCAAAATTTGGCAAGCTGGGTACAAAAATAATGTTTTTTTTTTACTACAATAAACTATCCTAATTTAGAAAGGTAGCTTTGGGGACTAAACAGGTGGTGAGGTGGCTAAGGCACTGGACTCTTATGTGGCTACTAATGGTTAGAGTCCCTGACCCATTGACTTGAAAATCACATTGGGTACATGTGTGCACATGCCCAAAATCCCAAAAGGAGATTGGAGGAGAAGGGATTGCTGTCTGGCCATACTTGCAGAGGGTGGTTTCTATAGTGAGCACACACACTAAGGTAAAAACCTTAAGAAAAAGGAGAGAGAGAGCTTTGAAACATGGCACAGCTTTGCAGAATGTATGAAAAATTGGCAAAAGGAAACTGGTAAATGATCTGAAGGGCTGTTGTTAATCCGGCATGAAATGAGGACTACATGAACGCAGATCAATTGAGAAATGTTTTGAAGAATAGTGTTACAAGTCTGGTTCCCTAGCAATAGAGCTTGAGCCGGGAATTCAGGTGTGCATACTGCAGTTCAAGTGTGTCCTCAGAAAAAAGGAAACTAGGATAAGAGAGAGGAAGGAATGGTTCAAAAATGGGGTCTCACTTCATCTTTATTTCCCCAAAAGCTCTGGAGAAGAACTTGCTGCAGAGTTAGTCTTACTCAGGCAGCATTTTATACCCTGGTTCTATTAGTCATTGTCATGAGATTCACCCACAGGTTGAGAGCTGGGAAGGTTGTGATGGTTGGAGGATGAAGTGAGAAGAAAGGAAAGACAGGAACTCCTGAGGAATACTAAAGCAGTTCCTATCGGGTCAAGCACAGTTCTTCAGAAAAAAACAGCGTCTTCTTTCTGTCAGATGCTAACGTCACTTCCACTGGGGGCATGAGCGTGCCTCACAAAAAGGGCAATAACAAATTCCAATAAAAAAGGAAAAATGGATTTTGTGTTATATTTGATATATGTAATGAAGTAGAAAGAAGCAGAAGTGGTAACTCCATAAATTTCTACTTTGGAAGTTCAGTATATATATGCAGTGCACCAATTACAAACAGGGAAGAGGAAATAAAAGAAAATCTTAGTGGGGGGACTTTGAATTTAGTTTGGGCACAGTGAAATGTTACCAGGATGTCTGATGAGCAATTTTTGCAGGCATTCAAAATACAAGATTACATTTAAAACCACCAAAACAATATTAACGAAGGCAATACTCAGAAATGATTCTGAAACAGTGCATATTAAAGCCCAATTTAGAGACTTGACAAAAATCCTACAGTAATGAAATGGTCAGAGCAGGCATAGGAAGAGAAGTCAATGAATCAGAGGTAAGCTGAGATACGAAAATCTGCAATACATTAGCTAGAAAATGGATTTAAAGGCGGAGCAGGAGGTCAGCAATGTCAAACACCATAATAAATTGAAGTGGAACTTAGAAAAGTTTAATAGACTTGTAAAGAAATAAATTTGTAGTGACCTGAATAAGAGATTTTTCCAGAGTGGCTACATGCATCATCTATTTAGACCTTTTGGTCCTACTTCTCTTGGATTAATAGAAGCTAAATTTGTACATATAAAGATATTAATTTCTGTCATATATTAAATCCCTCTTTTAAATCAAATTCAACTTTAATGTGTCACTGCATCCAAATGCAGTATAAACTTCTCTGTACCTCTCTTACTGAGTTAGCAGTATTATGCATGTTACAGTTGATGGAGCAAGCTTTATATAATTATTTTAAATTGAACAATAAAGTCACATAGTATTTTGGTACAGGGGGTTGTACCATTGCTAAAAATATAGACTCCAATTTATAAGATCAAACTGGTCAATGTCACATCAATAGACTTTTGTTAAACAATTATTTTATTAAACTTTATTTATTTATTCATTTATTTTTAATGTGACCAGAGAGGGACAGAGAGTAAGAGACAGAGAGAGAGAGAGCAAGCAAGCCACTGGGTCCGGGACTTGAACTGTGGTCGGCCATTTGGGAGTCCAGAGCCCTTAACCACTATGACATCTGCCAGCCCCACGTCAATAGACGTCTTTGGGCCTGCAAAGATATGTGTATATTCCCCCCCCCCAGTTTATGATTGCTTATGTTTGACTCATACAATGCTATATTTAGTGTTTTTTATTAAACTGCTAGCACTGATTTATCTTATTGGTTCATAATAAATATTTGAAGATATCCGTGTCTTAATCATTTTGTCCAACTTTGAGAATATAAAAGTTGATATGTTAGTTACTAACTGCCTAATTAAATGCAAAGGAAACAAGTAACTTTAAATAGTTCTGACATGTTGTGATCCAAGACATTAATATTAATAAAAGATTTAAAATAAGTCCCTGAAAGCATTTATTAAATGCATGAATTATACATTTAAAGAGTATTTTTTTGTGTGTGAGTTTTGTTATGATATGATACTCCTGCCTCAGCCTTCATAGCTGGGACTACAAGTGTACACTACCATTCCAACATTTTTTTTTTTATGTTGGCCTAGGAATGAAAGCCCAGATTACCATGTGGCCTTAGCCTGTCAAGCAGCAGCATCCAGCATGTGCTGCCCCAGCTGAGCCATTGTTCATAGTAAAGTTCACTATTCCTCTTCATATACGTGGATCTGGTCTAGATCTAGATATAAATGGAGATATCCCCCAAGGATCCCTTAAGGTATACCAAAAAAACCTTACCATCTATTTTTTTAAGAGGTTTTGCCTTAGGATGCATGAAGTCACTGGAGAGAGGAAGAGAGCAAGTGAGAGAGAGAGAGAGAAAGAGAGAAGGAGAGAAAATGAGAAATCACCCACCAGAGGGAATGGCCATGTCACAAGCCCTTCTTCTCCATTTCCCTCCCAGGATCTTGGGCACACATGCATATGTACCCAGCATGATTTTCAAGCAACTAGATTCAGGACTCAGACATGTGGGAATCCAATGATGTAACAACTACACCATCTACTGGCCCTTGTATATTTCTATTTTTTTTATGTTAAGAGCAATTAATTTATATTTATACCTCCAATTTCAATTGAAAACCCTTGTATATTTCTACTTTTTTTATGTTAAGAGCAAGTAATTTAAATTTATACCTCCAATTTCAATTGAAAACCAGAGGCTCTGTTAAAAAGTCTTTTTGTCTTTCCATATTTATAATCTAATTTCTCACCACTTAGCTTTTCTCTGGTGATCCTTTAAAATGTACTAATTTCTTCTACTTTACTTTCTTTTTTTTTTTTTTTTACCCTAACCCTAACCCCTAACTGCAATCTTAACCCCAACCCTCCTCTAACCCTAACACTAAACTTTAAACCTAACCCTATCCTATCCTCCAACTTACTTTAAAAAGAAAGAAATTTCTGGGAACCAGCAGTTAGTGTAATGGCTATGTCGCTGGACTCCCACGTAGTCAACTGTGGTTCGTGTCACGGATCCAGTGGCTTAAAACTCACGCCAGGCACGTGTGCGTGCGTGCCCAAGATCCCACGGG
>NW_006203794.1:577393-580396 GCF_000334495.1 Tupaia belangeri chinensis
CTCTGGCAAGCGCTTGCCCCCTATAGTGAAAACCCCTCTCCCAAAAAAAAAAAAAAAAAAAGAAATTTCTGAATTAACTCAAACAACTATGAAAACATACATTTTAGCTATCGTACATTTACAAAAAATATAAGGATATATTGTCAAATGTCTTACTCATTTTTTATGTCTATGTAAGATGTAAAAATTATACAAAAACCCCTCATCTCTATTAAAACAATGATAAATCACCAGATAAACCAAATAATAATATATTTTAAAAAATTTAAAAACTGTGCATATAACCATAACAACTAAGACAAAACAAAAATAACAACTAAAAACAAAAGTCATGCTCCTTTTTTAGCCTTTATTTTTTGGGAGGGCGGAAATGCAATGTAATGGATCATTAGGAAAATCATGATGCAATTTTCCATACAAAAATACATCATAGGTCTCCCAACAACCTAATATGTTATGTAGTCAAAATTTATAATTTATGAAAAAAGCAAGACAATGTAATCCATGGTCTAGAGTAAATCAATCAATGGAATTGACCTAGAGATGATGCAGGTATTAAAATAATGAGAAGAACATAAATATAAATGTGATCATTTAAAATTTTCATAGGAAAAGAAAAGGAGTTTTCGAAAATGAACTGGAATAGGTCAAAATTAGGTTATCTGCCCATGGTTTTATCATCTACTTAGCAGAAAATATACAATCAAATGAAGTAAAATAATTCTGCAAATGCAAAGAGTAAAAGATGAATCTGTGAAACTGTCAACTAATTAGTTCCAATGGAAAAAGAAAACCCAACAAGAAAAACAAAATATTTTAAAAGGATACTATGTTCAAAGCTAATAAAACTACACTCTATAAAGGAATTAACCAAGAATAGAAGGGTGCCTTCAAATATTAATTTAAAAAATGCATATTATTAAAAAAACTATGCATGGATTTCAATTTGTTTCCACTAAAACACACACAGACTTTAATTCCAACTTTCTTTAAAATAGAATTATTTTTATTTAACTTTACTCATTTTATTGATTGATTGATTTTAATTTGACCACTGAGAGACAGAGATAGAGAGGGAAAGTGAGAAAGCAAGTTGCCTGGTCCGAGACTCGAACTGTGGTTGGCCATGTGGGAGTTCGATTTTCTATGAACTCTTTGAAATCTCTTCATATATAAGTCATTTCTGGAAAAACTTAGAAACTTGAAAAGAAAGCAAATAAGATTGATTGACTACATAAGTAGATTTGTTTTGGATGAGATTATTTGATATGAAAGATATTCTAATCATAATCCATTAAGATAAAATCAGAAAAGTAGTGCATTATTACTCAGAATTCCTTGAGAATTATTTAAAACTCAACAAACATAACTCTGTTTCTTTTTCTTTTTTTCAATACTAGACACTGCATACACTCATCAGAGAGATAGGTAGGGAGCGAAAGTACACCCTAGTTGGGTGTAGTCATATTCCAGATCTTCTACTCCATTGTTCATCCTGTGTAGATTTGGGGTATGCATAAACACTAGCCATGGTCAGGACATAAACTGACTTTGTGGAGTCTGGCTCCCTTAACCACTAATAGGAGCCAGCCCATTAACAACATTACTTTAAATCGCAAAGTGTGGGGTCCATATCATGGCACAGCTGTGGAACAATATGGTCTGTGAGGTAACTTTCTCATAGGGAAGGTTGTTAGTTTCAGTCTGGAGTATGTTAGGTACAAGTGTGCCCAGAACCTTGGCTGGCTGAAGATGAGGGTGAGTATGATATAGAGACCTTCCAGGATACTAATTTTGTGTCTCTCTTTTTCTCACTCATGGGATAAACTGTAAAACTTAAGAAAAGAACAAGCAAATAAACAGGAAAAGGCAAATCTCTACACATTCAGAACTCACATTCAGGATAAAGGTGGCCCCATAATTGACTGGAGCAAATCAGTTTGGTGAAAGCGGGGTCAGTATACATAGAAATACAATTAGATTCATTTTTTTTTTTTTTAAGAGGTTTTTGCTATAGGGAACATGTGCTTGCCAGACAGAGACAGACATAGAGACAGAAAATGAGAAATCATCCCCCAGGGGGGATGGTCATGCCGCAATCCCTTCTCCTCCATTATCCTCTCAGGATCTTGGGCACGCACACACACGTGCCTGGCGTGAGTTTAAACCACCAGGTCCGGGATGCGAACCACGGTCGACTACGTGGGAATCCAGCGACATTGCCATTACGCTAACTGCTGGTTCCCTACAATTAAATTCTTATGTAAAATGAATAAAGTTCTAAATGTTAAAGAAAAAACATACTTCTAATAACAGAAGAAAATGTAGGAGAATGCTCTGTGACTATAGCTTGGGCTATGATTTCCTGGATTTTTTTTTTTTTTTTTAAGTACAATCACCCAATAATTAAATTCATTGCATATGACTGACTTTGTCTTCTGCATTGCATTCTGGTTGACAATGTTTTTACGCTATGCATTCATAACCTAAATTAGATCCTTTTAATCTTTCAGGCTTGTTCTGAGTTCAGTCTCTGACTATTTTGCGGCCATGTTTACAAGTGATGTCTGTGAAGCTAAGCAAGAGGAGATCAAGATGGAAGGCATAGACCCCAATGCCCTCTGGGACCTTGTTCAATTTGCATACACAGGTATGGTGGAAGGATTATAACATCACAGAAATATCTTAAGTTTAACTTCTTTCCTTTGAGTGCAGGATTTAAAGCTAAAATACATCTATGCCTAGCCTATATCTTTCATATTTCTTTTCAGCTAAAGGCTACTGAATGGGGAAAAAGCAGACTAACTGTTCACGTGTCACTGATGGTCCTAATGCATGTATGTGTATACATGGATACTACACTTTTCCACAAAAAATGTAAACATGTACACAAATTAATAAAATACATATTTCATGGAATGAGCTTGGGAGTGGAGCAGTAAGGATTAAATGAGAATTTCTGTCTTCTACTTGCTCAGAGCGTTATGAAGGAAAAGAGATTCT
>NW_006203794.1:580479-583710 GCF_000334495.1 Tupaia belangeri chinensis
TCTATTATTATTATTATTATTATTATTATTATTATTATTATTATTTTGAGAGATATTTTTTGCTATAGGGCACATGCACTCACGGGAGAGACAAAGAGAGACAGAAAGTGAGAAATCACCCCCCCCCCAAAGGGTATGGTCACTCTGCAATCCTTCCACTTGCCTCTTGGGATTTGGGCCACACAGACACACTTACCTGACAAAAGTTTTAAGCTGCTGGGTCTGTGATTCAAACCACAGTCAACTTCATGGGAATCCAGTGACTTCACCATTATTCCACTTCCATGTGGACTTGATACACTTAGTTAAAAGGAATAATAAAGACAGAATTGTGAAAATGACATGGTTTTCAGGTACTTTTCTGATCTATTATATTGATATATTCTCTTGGGTTTCCATAATATTATATTTAGTATAATCAAATGATTTTGCTAATTTAGAAAACATTTGGAATTGTTGCCCAACCTACAAGTAGTAGCTGTATTTCTGCAGCATAAACTAATAAATAAAGCATGTCTTTGCCCTTTAGAAGTTCACAGGTCAAGTAGACAGAAGAGTGGTTGAAAAATAAATGTTTTGCACAGTAACACTGAATGATAGAAGGAAGTTTAAAGACATAATTCATGCCATTGAGGACATTATCTGAGTTTACACTCATCTACAGTTAAAGACAGTTTCAAGTTTAGGCAGAGAAGGACATATGTAATAAACACATGTGAAAAGCAGAGGCAGAGAGTATGGACTGATGGTCTGTTCTATGTGATACTTTTTAGAACTGGCATGTAAGATGAGGAGACAAAGGCAGGTGTAGGCCTGATTATCAAAGCAGCAAGAATCTAGTTTATGGAAAATACCTAGTTGTATTTTCGCAGCATTTTTAGTACCAGGAGAACAAGTGAGAGTATTGTGAAGATCAGATACTGGTGCCAAAAGACCAGGAAACTAGTATTAGTCTGTCCTTTTTGAGGCTTTGTCTTATCCTAGAAAGAAATTTGCAAACCCTAATATCACACTAAGTAAATGAAAGCTCTTGGGAAAAGAAGTGCATTCAGCTCTGAATGCTGAACTTTGGAGTAGCAATGTAATAGAAAGATAGACATTTTCCAGCTGCAGTAATTTTGAATTAATATTTTGACAAAGCAAAAATTGCACTGGAAAATAATAGACAATTAAGCAAGACTTTAATCAGGCTACTGTGGTAAGTGAGAGAGAACAGAACTAAGCCTAAAACTAATATTGCTGAAATAACGGATGGGAAGGATTTAGGTACTGGAGTGCGAGAGAGAACACAGGCCACCTGTGTTCCCTAGCTGATCTCACTGAAGGGAAAGGAAACACTTATTTTATTTTATGTTTTAGTTTTTGCTATGGGTTACATGTGCTTACTGGAGAGAGACTCAAGGAGAGGAAAAGTGAGAAAGTATACCTGTGGAGAATGGCCACATCACAATCCCTTCTCCTCCATTCTCTCTGGATTTGGGGCCTGCGTGCACATGCACCTGACATGTTTTTCAAGTCACCAGGTCCAGGCTCAAATTGTGCAGTTGGCCGTGTGGGATCAGGCTGCCTTACTCACTACTCATCCAGCTGGACCAACACTCTCAATATTTTTGTGACAGGGTAATTTAAAATGTGGAGAAATGTCTCCACCTATATTAGTCTCCTACCTACCCACAGAAATTGAGAGGTAGGAGAGCTATACGCCCTAATGTTGACATCTTAAATATATGGCTTTCAGGTCTTGGGGAATAAAACAGTACTCAGTTGTAGAACTGACAAGGAGGTTATTAAAAAGCATATCTCAAAGGAGTATAGAAAACAATTATACTTTTTTTTGGTTAATTATCTTTTTAAATAGGAAAAGGCAGGATTTTTCTTTAAATAAATTTTAAATGTTGGACCATGGCATTAAGTACCTTTCCTTTTCCACAAAATGGACTTCAATGAGTATGCCTATCAAACGAGAATAGATGTGACAATTCACAAATAGAAATGGATGTCAGTAAAAACTGAGCAGCTATCTCAAGTATGTTTTTAATAGACATTTTTAAGTTTTCTAAGTTCACACTCTACTAAAAGAGGTTGAGGGATAGTCAGGAAGAAGTCTTTCTGAAGTTTATTCAACTTGAGTGGATTATCAAGATCATTTTGGTTAATTGCAATTTGCATGCAACCTGAAACAGCAATATAAAGGAATATTCACCTCTGAGCTAAGAAGGCATAAACAAAACCACGTTATTGTTTCCTAGAATGGGAAGAATTATGAAGCTAACATTTTAGGGACTCTTTCGACAATGAAAAGACATAGATTGCAGTCTCTGTGGTCTGGCAGGCTTGTATTTCCCATGTGCAAAAGTAGGTCAAAAGACACTCAGCTTCCTGCTGCACGGAGCCGGAAGGTGTTTTCAAAGCTCCCTGCTGAATATAATGACCCAGATTTGACTCTGTTCATGAGGGCAGGCAAGATGCAAAGCTGTCTCTCAAATGTCACAGCTACCATGGCCAATATGCATATCTCCCTGGTGGTAAATAAATTTCTAATTGTGAGTTGACAAGAAAGGGCTAGATGAATAAATAATTATTTGGTATTATCGGGAAGTTGTAGATAGGACATAATCACCTGCCTTGCTACCTCCCATGTAACACGGTGTGACAATAGAAGAGATCAAGCGAGCAATTGTGCAGAAGAGAAGAATGAGAGGTATTTCAGTATGTACGTCTATTGAGTCGCTAGCTAGCTAACAGATCTCTAGGACTTTTCTTTGAAAAAGGCTAAAACTAAATCCATCCTAGCAAGGAGAAAAACTATGAATGAATGAACAGAAATATTTGTAAAGAATTAGCCCTCTGAGTATATTTTCTTGAATTTTAAGATCTGAGAGGGTTTGGAGAAATTAAAGAAGATAAACTTGGTCAAGAATTGATAGTTACTGTCAATTTTGTAGAATCAGTGTGTTCAACAGAGGTAGGACAAAGTGTTTTAATGTGATTTAAACAGATAAAATGTTTTAAGAATGCTAGAAAGTCTCTAAGATTTGAAAGAATCATATGTGGCTAATTTATTTCATTAGAAATTATAGAAAGGAATAGGTAGGTAAAGCACTGTAGAATAAATGTTCAAAGTAAATGTTAATGATTGCAGTTTACTTTTTGATTTAAAGAAAACACAATCATCATTTAAAGAATTCATGTAGTAAACATGTGTACATAACATGACACGAGAAACACTCT
>NW_006203794.1:584018-585309 GCF_000334495.1 Tupaia belangeri chinensis
TCTTTCTATTGACTCTTCTTTACCCAGTCCAGCAAGAGAAATGAGAAAAAATAAGATGAGAAACTTGAGAAGAGTTTTAGAAAGAACTAAATCAAATACAATAAAATATTTAGACTTTTTTTTTTCCTTTCTGGTAACTGGGAAGAGTGACCTAAGTACAGTGAATGACTGCAGTGAGGATAATGGCTCAAAGGAAATAAGGCTTTTTTTTTTTTTAAAGTAAGAAGATATAGTAAAGGAGAGTTTAATACTTAGTAATATATAAAATATAGCAGAGAAAACTGCTAATACATTTGTGTTAACCAAATTAAAGTTCTTGAAGGCATTAAGTATAATGGTACTATCAATATTATAAAAAATAGTGACTGCTTATTGAAATATTAAAATTACCTTCTTTATTTAAATTAAAATAAAAGATGCCATATGGTCAATTTTTCACACATTCATAAATAGCGCACAAATGGAAAGGAAATACAAATTTTTATTGACATTACAAATAATTTTTAATATGAGATTAAATAACTTTTTTTTTTTTTTTGCTGGTTCCCAATACCAAACATTTTTTATTCATACTCCATAGTTCTTTTTTTTTCTTTTTTTTAATTTAAATTTATTTATTTACATTCATTCACTGTACATCATTACAACATGCAAAATGAGATTTTCCATCCAGATTACACTGTATATTGGTTCAATCAAGCACATCAGCATACATGTTATCATCAACAAATAATTTTCCATTTCTTATTTCCTAATGTTTTTCTTTTTTTTTTTTTTTCCCTCGTCCTTGATTCCCTATCTCTTACCCTCTGCCATCTCCCACTCTCCTCCCACATTGTCTCTGGTATCTATGCTTGCTTTCTTTTATTTATTTATTTATTTATTAATTCACTTTACACCATCACAACACACAAATGAATTTGCCATCCAAAATACACTGTGCATTGTCTCAATCAAGTACATCCACATATATGTTCTCAGCAAATAATTTTCCAATTCTTACGTCCTGCATACCTTGCCCTTTGTCTTGCCATCCCTGATTCCCCATCCCCCACCCTCTGCTATGTCCCACCTTCCCCCCACTTTTTCCCTGGTGTCCATGGTTGCCCTCCATACCTTCCTCCCCCCCATTCAATTGTTCTGCTAATGAACTTAATTAGTCTAAATAAATCCATTAGCTAGCACAGCTGACACAAACCTACACATGTATCCTAGTCTGACCCTAGGCATAAACCCCGGTGAGTAGAATGAACATACTATAAAGTAATACCCAGCTGTGCCCATACAGGTC
>NW_006203794.1:585870-593364 GCF_000334495.1 Tupaia belangeri chinensis
CGCCGGCCCTGGGGAGGCAGCTGAACGCCAGGGCGTGAGCCCCCCAGGAGGGGGGCCGGCCGTTTGGTGGCGGGGCTGCGCTCCCCCCCCAGGGGGGGCCGGCCATTGGGCGGGCGCGGCTGCGCACCGGGGCGTGAGCCCCGTGCCATCCGGCGGGCGCGGCTGCTGCGCAGAGATTAAATAACTTTTATAACTCTTAATTACCTATGTGAGAAATTTTAAATGTTTTTCTTTCAAAATTTTCCATTGGGTTACTTCATAGTTATTTACCAGAGTTTTTGATCTTAAGCCATTTGTACAGAGCAAAGGCCCATTTAAGCAATAGGGTGTATTATAAAGTAAAGCAATTTCACAATTTGTGTCTTCAATCTTAAATTGAATATTTAGTTGTAATCCAGAAAATAAGTAGTTATAAGATTACACATTAGTTTTTTACAATCAAACAATTCTGATACAATATTTGAGTATTTATTGCATGCAGAAGGGGTCATCCTAGGTCCTAGAAGATGCAATAAACTGGAACTTGCAGGATTGAGATTTAATAACGTAAATCTTTAAACAACTCGGTAATGCACAAAATTAATTGAGCAAAATGTAGTAAAAAATCTCGGTATTATTTTTCAAAATCAGTAGATTCTATGTACCACTATTCACTTAATATTTTGTTTTATAGTGTCAGATAGACTTAAAAACAGCTTTATAAATATTTTCCATATGTAACTAAGTCCTTATTCTGTTCTTTTGCTTCAAAGAGAGAATAGAAATATTGTTTCTTTAATTTGCAATAACCTTTTGATTTGCCATAATGAAGTCCCAGTTATTCCGGTGTTATTCAGTGGAATATCCTCAGAAGCATAGAGCTCTAGCTAAGGGTAGAGCAAAGGGTAATTAGACTTTAAATTTTGTATTACCTTTGTATTTTGTATCATTGTTACAAATACTTTAACAGGACAGCAATCAGCAGTAAGATAGGGAATAGATTACTGGAATGAAAATCTTAGAACACATTGAATGACATTTTCTCTACCATATTGCTGTCCTTTTACAGAGTAGCAGTTATGACAGGAGTTCCCTGTAGTGACTTATGACTAGCTGGCTCTCAAAATATTTTGGATAACACATTACTATATGGTGGCTGGTTACAGGTTTTATCCTTCTGGTCTAATGCTATTTCCCTGGCAATATCTCCCTTATCAATTGTTTCTGTTTCCACAGTTTCAGTACCTGTGATCAACCTCCATTTGAACACAAGTACAGTAAGGATATTTTGAGAGAAAAAAGAGGGAGACTGTATTCATGTAACATTTATTCCATTATATTATTATGATTATTTTGTTTTATTATTAATATTATTTTTATTAATCTCTATGCCCAAGGTATAAGTGAAATTCTAAATAGGTAGCCATGTATGTATTAGGAAAATTATAGTATTAATATATGAGGGATGTCAAAACATTTGTGGACAATGGAATTAAAGTATCAGATTTTTGGTGCAAACACAATTGACAGATATGCATGGTTTTTTCATAACTGAACATTTTCCTTGCATGTTTTGAAGGCACTTCACAAGTAGAGTTCAGCAGTACCCGTGGTTTTAGGCACCCACAGGGAATCTTACATGATATCTAAGGTAGTTAGTAGTGGGCTACTGCAATGTATCATGATTCTTGTTCCACTAATACATGGCCTAGTATTTCCGCATTACATAATATTGCAAAACAAATGTCCAGGGCTACTGTACTGATTTTGCATGTATGCACAGACACAATAGGATCTCAAGCCTAGCCCAAAATTGATGATCACATTGTGAAAAGACAAAATATAATACATTTGAAAAGGATGTACTGAGGTTTACTATATTTTAAAGATGCCTTCAGAATGATAGAAATTTCCTCCTGGTTTATTTCTTACATTGTCCCTACTATTCTGACATACTTGAAAATAGAGTGTGTTTGTTGATGTGTAAGAAAATAGAGTTTTAACAAATATGGGAGATGGAATTGCAAGGTTACTAACAAAGTGTCAGGTCCTGTAGAGAACTGATAAGGACCAGTTTTAAATAAAGGAAGCTGTCCATCTAATAGTGGTATTAAGAAGAAGGGTAGAAAATTAAACTGCCAAATGGCAAACCTTTAATCATACTGAGGAGTTAGCTTCCTGGTAAAAGAGGGTTTGTGAGCCACTGAAGTTAATTAAAGTCTTCGTACATGTGAAGAAATGTTAAGATAGCCTCTGCTTTACTGCCAAACATTTGAATGAAATAAAAACACACGCGTAGGCACTGAGATGTTTAATGTTCTGTTTTAATATTAAAACGTATATATTAATGTATTCACCCTGAACTTTTTCATCTAAACTCCTTGAGGATTTTTTTTCTTGTAATTAAAAGAAAGTTATTGTTTCATTTTTATTACTGGTTTAATTCAAGTGGTATGAATTATGCAAGCACATTAGCAGAATATTAGCTTTAAACTTTGGGCTTTTATTAAATGGAAAATTCTTTTCTCAATTTAAGAAATTAAGCCTTCAAAGACCGGTTTAATATATTATTACCCATTTTAAAAAATATTGATTTAAGCAATTTTCACAGGGTGTTTAAACATCCTGTATATTTAGTAAGGAGAAAAACGTAAAGATAATGAAAGTAAAATCAGTTATATGTAGCCATCATATTCCTACCTCTCCACTATTTTAGCAAGAAGACTTATGTGTGTTTGAATAGTTTATAAAACTAATTTGGGAAAAATGATCATATGTAAACAAATCAAAAAATTATACATTGTTTTTTGTGAATATTGTACAGCTTTCTGTTGTTGCTGTTAGACAGTATTTTGGTTTTATGCTATGGGATTTAATAGATGGACTGCAAAAGAAATAGCTATGTGAATCTTGATATTTACAAGCTACAGAGTAATGGTTCTATATTCACATAATAAAACCCACATTTACTCCTTGAGTTTCTAAGTAAGAAAAATATCGCAGGTCTCATCTCATAAACAGATTAGTTTTCTAAATAAATATGTGTTGATTTGATTTGATTGTTGATCTCTATCTTGTAATCATTTACATTTTTCTCTACTTTGGTTGCTAGAAGGTAGGAACTGAATCACACCACCCTCCCAACTGTTCAGAGTACATGCTATACATTCTTATGCATTAAAAATATACTTGACTATATTCCTCAGATTTATTTCACCTTCACTGTAATTCTAAAACATCTATATACTTTATTCTGTTGCATGTGAGAGGCAGCTCAGTGTAGGGTGCAAATTTTAACATTGGATATGCAGGGTTCACTTTGGCATTCACCAAAATTGATATTCCATAACAACTCCCTATGAGGCAGGCAGCCTAGGATTCATATGCTAATGTATATGGTAATTAAATCAATTTAGACCTTTCACAATGTACACATATTTTAAGATATCAATTTGTATACCATAAATATGTTCAATTTTAATTTCTTAAACAAAAAAGTAAATTAAAAATATCTTTAAATGTTCATTTTGCTATTTTCATCAATAAATTCATATCTCCTTTATTCTTCAGAAGAAAATTCATAATGAGTAAGCATTTCTTTTTTTTTTTTTTTTCTTCTTTAAATTCACTAGGGCATATATACTCACTGGACAAAGACAGAGACAGACAGTTAGAAAGCACCCTCTGAGCGAATGTCTACATCGCAATCCCTTCTCCTCCATTCTCCTTTCTGGATTTTGGTCATGCACACACACATGCCCAGCATGTGTCTCAAGACACCAGGTCTGGTACTCAAACCAAGCAGTTGGCCATATTGAATCCAACCACCTTAACCAACCCACCATTGCCTGGACCAAAGCTCTTTAATTTGAAATGCCTTCTTTCCCTCAGAGGAAGGATAGTAAATACTTTCCACCAGGAAAACCTATGTCAGTCAAAGGTGATATTGCATGCTAAAGATATCCTAATATGCTATCATTGATTCTTTCAGATGGTGTACTTAAATCTTCTCCTCTGGCACATTGTGGCTGCTGGGAAATATTCTAGCCCAGTGGTATTCACAAAGAACTAATGTATATGTCTAATTTTTCTTATTCTTTGGAGAAAAACTTAGAGGTAGTGAAAGGAGAACATAGTGGAGAATAAAACCTATTAATAAAGAATTCTAAAGACAGGAATTAAAACTTCAATTTTATAAGAAAAATTGTAAAAGACACTTTGTATCTCTATCATACATATAACATTTTCATTTCATGTATGTTCATGCCTACAGAATGTAAGCAATACTTTGACACGTGTGCAATTAATTATTATATTTTTATATAGTATTTTCCTGGGCTAGATCGTCTAGTTTTTGATCAATAAACATTTTTGATTAATCAGCAAATTTTACCCAGCCAAATACTGTGTAGTAGAACACTTTTGAAGTTTTTTATTTTTTATTTATTTTTTTTTATTGGAGAGGTTTTTTCACTATAGGGTGCATGTGCTCGCCAGACAGACAGACAGAGACAGAGAGACAGAAAGCAAGAAATCACCCCCCAAAGGGGATGGTCACACCGCAATCCCTTCTCCTCCATTCTCCTCTTGGGATCTTGGGCACTCACGCACACGCACCCGGCGTGAGTTTTAAGCCACCGGGTCCGGGACACAAACCATGGTCGACCACTTGAGAGTCCAGCGACATAGCCATTACGCTAACTGCTGGTTCCCAACACTTTTGAAGTTTTAAACAAATTATCATTTATTTCCCAAATTAAGTTAAATATTGCATATTTAGACCCTTGTGTACCAACCTCACTGTTTATATCATCATAATTTAATTTAAAAATTCCATTTCTCAAAATGGTTTAAAATGGCTTGAAAGTAAAATACAAGATGAAAAAATAAAGTTACCATTTGCTGGGATGGTGTTTTGGAAAGGAATTTCAAAATTTACAGGAGAATTCCCTACATGCTCTGTAAATAGCACTTTGTAACTATTGCAGTTATAGTTCATTGGAGCGAAGAAATATTTATTCTAAATATCGATTGTAGATGGGATGATTTTAAGAAAGATAAACATGATGGGAACCAGCAGTTAGCATAATGACTATGTCGCTGGACTCCCATGTAGTCAACCACGGTTCGTGATCTGGACTCGGTGGCTTAAAACTCACACCGGGCGCGTGTGCATGCATGCCCAAGATCCCGAGAGGAGAATGGAGGAGAAGGGATTGTGGCGTGACCATCCCCCCTGGGGGATGATTTCTCGTTTTCTGTCTCTATGTCTCTCTCTGTCTCTCTGGCGAGTACACATGCCCTATAGCGAAAAAATCCTCTCCAAAAAAAAAAAAAAAATTAAGAAAGATAAACATGTTTATAGTCAGAACATGGAAGTGGTGATCTCTGGAAATGACCTATAATGATAGCAGAAAGGAAAAAAGATAACATATTAAGCATATTTGAGGAGTCATGATAGATTCCAAAAGAAAATTATCTGTTAAACAAACAAAGCAGTTGTTGGCACAGAGCCCAGAGTCTAGAGGATGTGGGTAGGTTGGTCTCATTTTCAGGTAGAACGGTAGAACTCTCAATTTGGGTACACTGTCAGGTAATCAAATATCAATAGTGCCAACCCTTTTCATTCTACATCACAACCACCCAGGTTGGTGCATAAAACATGTAAAACATTAAAGATGGAAAAGCTTTGCTGATAATTTCAGTTCTAGCGCGTTCCTTGGGAACACACACCTACTCACTACTGCTGCTAAAATCTGCTAGTGAAAGTTATCTTTTCTTAAACTCTTCCTTTACTACCTCCCTTCTATTTTTGACTAAAGTAGAATATAAAGAAAAGAAACATTTTAAAATTCAATCAAATAAGCCAGCAGATTATGACTTTGGTCCTAGTTTCATTTCTAGGTGCCCATGCTGTCCCAGAATGAGGAAGAAACAAAGAAAGGCATCGCAACATGACCATCCCTATGAAAGGTGTTTTCTCACTTTCCCTCTCCCAGTTTCTCTCATATTAGCCCATGCACCTCTGATAAAATTAAAAAATAAATGATTTCGTTTGCCTTCATAGAAATGGCACACCAATTTTTTTTAGTTTCTTGGTAACCATGGCAAAGAGACAGGCATAATCAGTTATGTTACAAAATAAAACACAGATTTGCTCAATCTAAACAGGAGTTTTCTGATAATAAAATCTGAGGAAAACATTATCATTGAGGGTCAAAATATCCAAAACAATTTGGACTCTGTATAACGTACTTTACACACTACTATGCCAAAAGTCGATTGAATCATGAGTTGCAGAACTGCTGCTCTGTTAGCTGATTCAGGTTCAAATTCTCTTCTCCAGGTATGCAGGTCACTAACAATTTCATTCATTACACAGCAGAATAATTAAATTTAAGATCAAATTGATTTGGTTTCAATGTACAGTTAATTTTTTAAAAATGGCATTGTCCATTCTGAACTCAGGAGTATATTTTCTACATAAAGACAGCCTAGGGTCAGCAGGTGGTATGGTGGTTAAGGCAGCTGGATCCCACATGGCCAACTGAGTGGTTTGAGTCCCGAACATGATGGCCTGGAAAACATGCTGGGCATGTGAACCTATGAGCCCAAAATCCCAAAAGGAGAGATTAGGATTGCATAATGACTGTCCCCCACAGATTGGGGATTGCTATCTTTCTTTCCCTCTCTGTCTTCAAAGTATGCAAACTCTCTTAATTTGTCCTAAATTAGTTAATGTAATGGCCAGTTGGCCAGATAAACATATACGTGATACACAGATATGTATGCAGCATGACAAATCGTGTTACTTAATGTACCAATTTTGAGAACTTCTATAACAAGGAATTAATCCCTTTTATTTTTATTTTTTTCACAATAAAAATGTTCTTGAGTATTACATGACAAGTTGTCTTAAGTTCAACTCCATAGAAAATAGTAGGGGTGAAAAAAATTCTATAGAGTTAATTAGGAACAGAGTTGTAAACTGTAATACAGTGACAATGAGAATACTAAATTGTTAAAAATCAAGGAAGTTTATCATCTCTGCATGAATTTGGGTCAAGGGAATGTTTGGATAAAGTCAAGATTTTTTGGTCAGAAAACAATTCCTTGTTTCTTTTCAAATGATATACATATATATTAAAAATAGATTTAAAGCAATTTATGTAACTTAGAACTACTGACCTGATGCCCAGTGGACTTTCAAAGAAATAAGATAACTGGGTAAAATTGGAAAAATAATGGCCTTTGTTGTCACAGCTACATTTCCTACTGATCCTTGATAACTTTCTCTAACTTTTTCCTAAGAGAGGGCCCTTTAACTCTGAGTTGTATTTAGTACTCAAAAGAAGTAAAATATGCCTTTCTGTATCCAGACAGCATGTAAAAATTTTTATAGATTAATGAGCTCTTATGTTATATAACTTCATAAGTTTAGGTTGTATTCTGCTTCCTAAAACCAGTTTTCTGCAGTATTTAGAAGATAGCAAGAATTTTCTTTCTGACAAGGGA
>NW_006203794.1:593395-635224 GCF_000334495.1 Tupaia belangeri chinensis
AAGAGGAGACCAGGGTGCCAGTAATATGGTATATATTGACAAGAAGGAATATTATAGTAGCCTAAGTTGCAATTGCAATAAAAATTAATTTCTTTTTTATAAATGCCAGAGATTGTGTGCTCACCAGAGAAGGACAGAGAGAATGACACAGAGAGTGACACAGAGACAGAGACAGAGAGCACAAGAAAGCAATCACCAGTAGAGTAAAATCACATTATAATCCCTTCTCCTTGACTTTATTGTTTTTGGATTTGGGGCACAAATGCACTTGTACCCCTTTATGTTCATCAAGTTGCCTGTGGCCAGAATTCAAACCACGTGATCAACCATGTGAGATCTGATTCTCCTAACCACCGGGTCTTGGAGTCCGCCCCCAAACTCATTTCTTTTAGTAACTGTTAAGAACATGTGTTAGTGTAAAACAGCCAGTGGCATGGCAGTTTAAAGAGGCTGAATCCCAAGTAGCCAACTGAGCAGTTTGAATCCCAGACTGGGCGACTTAAAAAATATGTCATTTGCAAGACCAACAGATGATGTAATGGTTATGTCACTGGACTCCCACATGGCTGACTGCTTTTCGAGTCTTGGATGTGGTGGCTTAAAACTCATGCTGGTGCATGTGTGTACATGCCCCAAATCTTGAAAGGAGAATGGAGGAGAAGGGACTGTGGCATGGCCATACCCTCTGAGAGCTGATTTCTCACTTTCTGTCTCTCCAGCAAGTACACAGGTCCTGTAGCTAAAATCTATCTTAAAAAAAAAAATTAAAAAAAAAAAAACTTTAAAAGTGCCAGGTGCCTGTGCATATGTATGTGCCAAAAATTCTAAGAGGATAACAAAGGAGAAAGGAGAAGAGATTGTGGTATGCCCATGCCCTCCACCCTGGGGGTGATACTCTGCTAAAATTTTGTCTGAATTATTATAAAATTTAGTACTAGCACATTATTTAACTTTGGAAAATATAACCATCTTTTTTGAAAGAGAAACTTTAATTTAATTTTATTTATTACTATTATTATTTTATTTTTTATTTTGCTATAGAGCACATGGGCTTACCAGAGAGAAGCAGGCAGTGAGAGAGAGGGAGAGGAAAAGTGAGAAAGCAAGCCTTTAGGTTAGGGACTCAAACCATGGTCAACCATTTGGGAGTCTAGTATTTTAATCACTTGCTGGCCCCAATCACCTTATTTTTACAAATAAATATCTTAAATATTATATAACTTGTTATACTAACATCATGTATGCAAACCTTTTTTTGAGTGATGATCTGAGAAGAGAAAAATACAAATACACACATGTCATGTTCTATGTTAGGTTAATATTTGTAAGATTATTTTGACAAAGTGTTTTTCATAAATTATAAATGTTAAGATTATAGCACACCGTTTCTATGATCATATATTCTAAATATTATGTACTTTAAGAATAAAAGTAATATGAAATCAACATTTTATTAAGATTATATTATGTTTATGTGACTTTGTTTGAATATAAGCCCTCTGAAAATACATCTACTTGTCAACTCAAATCATCTTTGTCATATTATTCTATTCCATTAATCTATTTGTTTTTGTTTAGACCAATACTGATGTATTTTATATTTTAATTACTTGAAGTTTGTAATATCTTAAAATGACATTGTGTTATTACTCTACTTCATTATTTTTTAGAATTATTTTGGCCTAGAGGCCCACAGGTAGTGTGGTGGTTAAGGGCACTGGACTCCGCATGGCCGACTGCAGCTTGAGTCCCAGACGTGGTGGCTTAATTTCTCACTTTCTCTCTTGCTCTCTCCCTTTCTCTCTCTGTCCCTCTCTGGTCAGATTAAAATAAATAAATAAAATAAAGTTAAAAATAAAATAATTCTTTAAAAAGAAGAATTATTTTGGCCTATTCTAGGTCCATTTTATTTATTCACACATTTTTGAATCAGTTTTACAGTTTCCACAAAAAGTCTGCTGGTATTTTGAATATGATTATAATACACCTATAGGTTAACTAGAGGTGAAATGAAATCTTGACCATACTAATCTTCCAGCCTATGAGCAAAATATATCTGTATTTGCCACTACCACCCGAGACACTCTGATTAGAATGCTGTGTTGGGAGGTCCCCAAGGTTCCCAGGTTCAGAGGAAAAACTCATAGGACTCAGAATCCAGTCATACTGATGACAATGACTTCTTATAGCAAAGAATATAGAGCACAACAAGGAAAAAAAAAGACCCTGTGGGGCAAAGTCCAGAGGAAACACTTGCAGACTTTCAAAGTCCCCTTCCTGTAGAGGCCTACAGCACAGGACTCATTCCCTCTACAATGTGAGAAATGTTATTGACCAAGGAAATGCAGCAGACGCTTAGTCCCAGAGTTTTTGCTGGGTTCTGATCACGTAGGCAGCCTCTGTCTAGCATATACCCAAAGTGCAGACTCCCATAAGGAAAGTACATGTTCAGAATAAGCCATATTGTTTGTACAAACGGTTTAGATCTGGTGAACCAAGCTTATCAGTTAATGGTGAGAATCATCTTGAAATCCGAGTTCTCACCTGAGATAAGTGCAATTCTTGAAAGCAGGCATGTCAAGAATAGCAGTTCAGGGCTGCTATGCTCATTTCTTTCTGCACGAATTAAATTGACACAAATAGTTAACTAAATTAAAGACAGCCACTCTCCTGATGTTCTGAAATCACATTAAATGAAATCTATAAAGGTCATACCATTAATATATAATCCCCTTTTCAGATTGTCACAACGTTTATGCTAAAAATTAAGCAACCACCTTTTTTATTTATTTTTTTTTAGCAACCATCTTCTTAATGATGTTTATAATTAGGTAAAATTCCACTATAAGTTTTAAACCATGAAAACATTTAAAAAATACTATCTAAATAAAAAATTGTTATACTTATAATCAACTATAAATACATAACTTATTTTAATGTGTTCATAATATCTCCTCTATTTTTTTTGAGAGATTTTCGTTATAGGGCGTGTGCACTCACCAGACAGACAGAGAGAAACATAGAGACAGAAAGAGAAAAATCACCCCCCAGGGGGGATGGTCACGCCGCAATCCCTTCTCCTCCATTCTCCTCTTGGGAACTTGGGCACGCACGCACACGTGCCCGGCATAAGTTTTAAGCCACCGGGTCCGGGAGGCGAACCGTGGTTGACTATGTGGGAGTCCAGTGACATAGTCATTACACTAACTGCTGGTTCCCATCCTCTATTTTTAATTGTAATTCTAGGCTCATATTTCATAAATCACAAAAAATTGATATTGAAATATATGTTCCTAACTTATAGAATACTTTTTTTTTTTTTTTGAGAGATTTTCACTGTAGGGCACGTGCGCTCGCCAGACAGACAGAGAGAGAGAGACATAGAGACAGAAAGCGAGAAATCACCCCCCAGGGGGGATGATCACGCCGCAATCCCTTCTCCTCCATTCTCCTCTCGGGATCTTGGGCACGCACGCACACGCGCCCGGCGTGAGTTTTAAGCCACCGGGTCCGGGACGCGAACCAAGGTCGACTACGTGGGAGTCCAGCGACATAGCCATTACGCTAACTGCTGGTTCCCTAGAATACTTTTTATGATATTTACTATAGTATCTCATGAACTCTACAATATGTAATTTTTTTATTTAAACTTACTTATTTACATTCATTCACTATACATCATTACAGCAAACAAAATGAGATTTCCCATCCAGAATACACTGTATATTGGCTCAGTCAAGCACATCAGCATATGTGTTATCGTCAACAAATACTTTTCCATTTCTTGTTTACTGTATATTTTGTTATATTTGCCATCCTTGATTCCCTATCTCTCACCCTCTACTGTGTCTCACCCTTCTCCCACACTGTCTCTGGTATCCATGGTTGCTTTCTATGCCTTTTCTCCCCATTTTATTTATTCGCTAATGAACTTAATTAATATAAATACTTCCAATAGCAAGCATAGCTGATATATACATATCCATGAACACAAGTCTGACTTTAGGCATAAACGTCAGTGAGTAGAATGAACATACTATAAAGTAGCACCTAGCTAGGACTATATAGCTTACTGCAGTCATCAAATATGCATTTTTTTAATTTCAAGAAAAATAGTTTTCATGTGTTTTTTTTCTTTTTTACTTTCTATTGTAGCATTGTAGTGTGATTGATATTATATATATTTTTATATTTATTTACCCCTCTGCCCTTTTCCACCCTCTTCTCACACTATTTCTGGTGTCCACAGTTGTCTTCCATTCCATTTCCTCCCACATTTTATTGATCACACAATTTCTTATATTATCTAACTACTTTCAATAGCAAATTCAGCTGGTAATTTCAAGAAAAGCAGTTTTGAATTGGTAAGGAAATTTGCTGAAAACTTAAAGCCTGGAAACAGGTTAGTATTCTGTTCAAATAGTAGGTACATGAACCTATTGACAGCTCAAGACAGGATAAAACCTCTTAAAACCAGACAACAAAGCCTAGAAGAAAAGTCACACTATTTTAGTCAGAAGTCACAGAATACTCTTTCACCAGTTCAGTCTCTTGTACTTAATCTATCTTCTGTTGTGGTTCGATCTTCCCGATTGAATTCTGGGATATAATACTCTACTCCAGACTTGTCCCTATGATTAAGGCGGCCATTTTCTTAGTTTTTGAACTCTTGTTTCTGTGTGAGTACATTTAATTTTCCTGACATAGCACTCCCTTGAGAACTTCTTGGAATCTGATCTGGTGCTGGTAAATTCTTTCAGGTTTATATGTAATTATTATATCTGTGACTAATACTAGTATAATTGGTATGAAAATCACTCAAATTAGGATGAATCCCTCACCTCGAGATAAATATTAGAGCATGATAATGAAACTGATAATTTGAGAAATACATACCTCAAAGAATTTTCTTGGCATAGGTCAATTTCTTCTTTGCTGAATTGACCTGTGATCCTCATTTTCTTTTAGGGTACATGCACTGTCCAGAGAGCGACAGACAAAGAAAGAGGGAGAGAGCGAGAGAGAAGGAAAGTGAGAAATCACCCCTTGGGGAGGTGGTCACACAGCACTCCCTTCTCTATACTTTTCTCAGGATATTGGGCCCTGGTGTGCTTGTGCCTAGTATGATTTTCAAGTCACTGGTCTAGGATTGAAAATGCAGGTTGGCCTTGTGGATCCCAGTCCACCTTAACCTCCACACCATCTGCCAACCCGAATTTCTACTCTTTAATAACATCTGAACAACAAGGTCTTTGCAAATTAATTAAAATAACAGAATTTCAAACAACCATTTGATCTTTTATTAATCAATACAGTGTTCTTCTTTTATATCAAAACTAAAATTTAGATATGCAATGTAATTGAAAATAACTATATGTAAAACAAATAGTAGCTTATTATTATTCCATTCATTGCCCTTTTCATTTGCTGTTTCTATCTGCTTTTTAAAATTGTGGTATGATGATTGTACATATTTAAGTGATACAATGTGAATTTTCAGTACAAAATTATAAAATGTTATGATTAAATCAGTGCAATAAGTGCTTATATTTATTGTAGCAGTATTTACAACAACTAAGATAAGGAATCAACCTAAGTATTTAAGAACCTATGGTTGAATAAAGAAAATACGGTAATAAGTACAATGGAATACATACCATTCAGCTATAAAAAAGAAACAGGAAATTCTTTTTTTTGCCTTTGTTGCATTTCTTGCTAAACTTGATTTCTTTACTGCATATTCTTTCAGTGAAGCTCATAAACAAAATAAAATATTCTTTAGCTATTATGCATGGAAGTTACAGGTGATGTGTCATGTTTGAAAGCAAAGGTATCATTGACCACCCAGATTGCTCATTATTTATACAGAAAAAAAAAAAAACCTTATTAAATGTAAAGAAATCTGGAACATACTGCTTTAAATTAAACTAGATTTCATGCTTAGCTCCACCAGTGGTGGGATACACTGACATCATGAAGTTCCTGACCAGAACTGAGAAGGGTCGCGTAGGTGTCGTCCCTGACAGAAATATTTCAGCTAAATCCGATCATGGGGGAATAATATTCATCCAAACTGAAAATATCTCAAAATACGTAGTCTGAGTTCTTCATCAATATCAATCTTATAAATGATAGAGTAGCTGGGAAACTGTTCTAGATTAAAAGGAGACCAAAAAAACTTGTGTAAATGTATTATGTGAATTTTTATTAGATCCTGAATCTAAATATAAAAGTAATAAAGTATACCATTTGAATATTTGGGGAATAGTACATTATAACAAATAACATAATATCAATTTCCTATGTGATAATTATATTGCCATTGTCAAACAACAATGGTTGTTACTATAGTAAATTAGACTTAAAGATCTAAATTGCCTTCATTTGTGATTCTAAGAAGACAGTTTATTAAGTAAAATATAAAATACAGGTTGAATGAGTTGAACAGGAAAGGTTGGTTTTATAAACGGAAGACTGAATAAATCATATGCAAAGAACAAAATTTGGTCATTTCAAAGTCACTTTCCTTAAAAGGAGGGGACAGGGAGACAGAACAGTAATAACAGATTAGTTAACTAAGTTACTTAAATTGCTGCTTCTATGTAAGGAATATGGCAGAGGAAATGTCATTGTCTTATTGATGTAAACTAGCCTGCTTAGGAAATTTGAATAATATCTCTCTCACATGATGTCTCAAGTTAGATTAACAGCTTTTTTTTTTTTGGCTTGATGACTTGGAACTTTAGCATGAGTGACTCTATTTCCATATGTGGTCTGGTCTTTTTAGATGTAGTGCAGGATTTTAGGACAATGCATTGCAATTCAATAATTTTTAATTTGTTATCAAAAATGTATTCATGAAATTGAAGTTATATAACATGATATACATAATTTGTATGGAGAAAACTAGAAGTGGAACATAATAGTTACTGATGTTTTAAAAATCAGGGTTAAAGAAATTATTAGATGTGCTAAAGAATTAGAGCATGAAAGAGCTAACAATAAATACAGAGTGGGAGAATGAGATGACCCAGCTTATATGTCTTAATATATATATGTATATATATTGAACATATATTTATATATTAATATATGTGAAGTAATGAATACAATGGAATATATATATATATATTTTTGGAGAGGTTTTTTGCCATAGGGTGTGTGCACTCGCCAGACAGACAGAGAGAGACAGAGAGACAGAAAGTGAGAAATCACCCCCCAGGGGGATGGTCACGCCACAATCCCTTCTCCCCCATTCTCCTTTCGGGATCTTGGGCACACACGCACACGCGCCTGGCGCGAGTTTAAGCCACTGGGTCTGGGATGAGAACCGCGATTGACTACGTTGGAGTCCAGCAACATAGCCATTGCGCTAACTGCTGGTCCCCCAACAATGAAATATTTTGAATTACTAATTAAAACCTAACTTCACATCATTAAGCCCAAAATATTTCAAAAATGAGTTTCACAAACTGTCCAAAAGCCCAATCTTTAGTAAATTATTCTGGAAGTTAAAGAAAAGATGAAACATTAAAGAGCACTTTTGTGTGTAGTTAAGATAACTGAACAAAAAGAAAATAAAATTATAGACAATTATATACCTAGTTACAGTGAGTTAAATGCAATATTAGCAATCTCTTAGTACAACATGCACATATAAATTTATGTTGTACATGTATTAATCACAGAGATGTGTGTGTGCATGTGTGTGGATGTACAGGAGTATTTCATAATCATATGCAAATATATTCATAGTCAGAAATTCAGTGAATCTCTGCTCTCCTAAGTTTGAAGACATGTATTCTTTCATGTTGGGTAACTTTGCTTTCCAAGCTAAGAGATGTATAGTTTTTGAATATATAAAATAAATTAAAAATTAAAATAAATGTATCTTCTCTTTTTATTCTTACTTCACAAATTAAAGAAAGAGCCACAATTTCTGCTGGAGTGTATGCATATTTGATTTGAAACTTTGTATGCATTGGCGATTTTGAATATTACATAAAATGCAAATGCTTCCAAAATTCATTGTTCTTGACTGGGCTTTGTTTATCTTGGTTATGACTCTCAGCTCAGATCATTTCTGGCTGGTTGGTCTTATGCTTTGAATACTACAGTGGTACATGTTATTTCATGTTTCCAATAGTTTCATAACTCTCTTCATTTACATTTAGGTTGTTTGGAATTAAAGGAAGACACCATTGAAAACCTTCTTGCTGCAGCGTGCCTCCTTCAGCTTCCTCAAGTTGTAGAAGTGTGTTGCCACTTCCTTATGAAGCTTTTGCATCCATCCAACTGTTTAGGAATTCGAGCTTTTGCAGACGCTCAAGGATGTATTGAATTAATGAAGGTGGCCCATAGCTACACAATGGTAAGGAGAGATGATACTTTAATAATAGAGATTTTGTATTATCAGAAGTGAAGATAATTACTGTAATGACATTGAATAGCTTTTAAAGTTTAAAAAGAGGTTCATATGTTTAACTTTTTTTATTATATGATATAGTATACCATGTAGTGTTCTATATTCTCAAAGCATGAATGACACTAAATAATTGTTAATAGTGTTTATGACTTTATTCATATTTTATGGGAAATAGAAATATAAGGAATGACTTTTTGGGATTTTGGGTTGGACTTTTTTTTTTTTTTTTTTCCATGGGACATGTGAGCTCATTGTAAAGAGAGAGAGAGAAAATGAGATAGAGAGAGAGACTGGGAAAGGAGAACGCACCATCCCATGGGGCATGGTTATGCTGTAATCCCTTCTCTTCCATTTCTCTCAAACCAATTTTTAATTGCTTATGGTATATCTATGTTTTATATCCACTTCCACTGTTTCCCCTTTAAAATTTTTTCTTCTGTATTTTTCTTTCAATCTGTTTGTCACTGCATACTATATTTAGTATGGCTATGCCTCTAAAATATTTTTAGAAAATCTCACAGTGCACAGTTTAGTGTTTATTTGTATAGTACGTATTGTGTTCTGGAAATTTTGAGAAATTCTATACTAAGAGAAAATATTTATATAATAATGACTAATCTATGTTTATGTAAATTTGACTTTCCATATTATTTTCATAATTCAAACGATTAAACTGAGTGAATATCACTCAGTAAGTATTTTTAAAATATTTTAAGTTATTTTGTATTTTTCTCTTTGATTGATTTTTATGTAGGTATGTATACATGTATGTATTTTTATAGTTGTATAGATGTTAAAAAATCATTTGAAATGCACAATTTAGCTGTGTGAACTTCATGCAATGAGTCTTTCTTTTTACATTATTATTATCATTTTAATATTTTGATTGTTAGTCTTGAAAATAACCAGTTGTAAATTATTATAGAAACTTTTAAACTCAGGTGAAAATTTTATATGGGATAAATCTCATTAAGCTTTATGGTTGTGATTCATTTCAACATCTTATTTTAAAATGTAATGCTTTTTCAAATCACTAATAAGAGCCACTTGGAAGTATTCTGTTATAATGAGACAGAGTTTCAATATTATTTTTCTTTTCTTCTTTAATTATTTAAACAAATTAATAAATTAAGTGAAAATATAGAAATAAAACAAAAGAGATACACAATTTATAGTTTATTATCAAAAACTTATTCTGAACTATTTCATGACAGGAAATGTGACTTCTTTTGAAATTATATGAACCATACAAAATCAAGGTAAACAAAAACTTCATCAACCAGAATATCAAAGTCCAACAGCCATCGGTTAATTAACTGCATTTCATTACAATTAGGAACTTCTGGCTTAGCAAAGCCAAAGGACAATATGCTTTGTATCCAGAGGGATAATGGTCCCTTCTGGTCTAGTTTGAAATTATTAATGTTGTAATAAAAATGTTTTCCTTGCAGCTGCTTGAATTGTTCCACATTTTACCACACAATAATACCAATATATGTTTTAGAGACTTTAATATGCATACCCTATAGAAAAATATATTTGAAATAAAAATATAGAAAGCTTCTAGCTAAGACACAATATTCTGCATTATGCTATATTAATTTATTTTTGAAATGTTGGCTATCATATGTGTTATGTCACCTCTGTTGAAATTTAAATTATTTCAAATTCTTCTGGAAACATGAAACTACAGGATTCTCCAGGTGCTTATGGTAACATTTTAGAAGAAAAAAGGGAATATGAACCAATTGTCTTCCTAGATCTCTATTCTCCTTCAGATTCAGTACTTCAAAATGAATGATTATCACATATTTGCCTCTAATCCTGGTCTAATCAGGCAAATGTCTTCATCTAATCTGCACAATCTGTGCTTGGAAATCAAACTTTTGTGCTCTTTTCTTTCAATTTTTAACTGCTTTAATAGCAAATCATTCCAGTTTTCTGACTACATCTAAGGAGAAATTGATTTCTTTCTTGGCTCTAATGATTAACTTGGCTATTTATTATATAATTAACTTGTATTCTAATTTTTATTTTTTCTTGCTGAAGCTCTTTAGATATGAACTTGATCTTCAAAGATCAGACCTTAGATTGTTTTTTATGTTTCTTTACTGTTTATAAGATTTGCTATTTTCCTTTGGAAATCTAACTCATTTATTTGGCTTCAGCTTTTGATATTTTGATCCAAAATCTTTTCATGAAAGGTGACCCAGCTTGGCAGTGGTTCATGTGCAAAACACTGGAAAATTTTAATTGCAAACTCAGTATTAGGCAGAAGTGTGAAACTCATTATGAAACATGAATGTAAATTTTGGCTGCATGAATATAAAGAGGATACTAAAACCATTGAAAGAAATAGTCCCCCTTTATCTATCATATTTCATTATGCATCTGTACTTTGAATATCACATTTGAAAGCAGCAGAGTGACAAACAGAAGCAGATCAGAATAACAAGTATGGTATAAATCATTTTTAATCATTTCATATGGAGAAAAGTTAAAAAACACACAAACAAACCATGGTTGCCTGTGGCTGAATAACATTAGCACATGTAAGTAGCTGTTTGCCTATATTTGATAGAATGAACTTCTGTCTGAAACAATTGTATGGGGGTCAGCAAGTGGCATGGGGGTTAAGATGCTGGATTCCCACCTGATCCACTATGGTTCTAGTCTTAGACCCAGAAGCTTGAGAATCATTCCAGGTGCATGCAAGTGTATGTCCAAAATTCTGAAAGAAGAATGGAAGAGAAGGGATTGCAATGTGGCCATCCCTGCAGGGTATGATTTCTCAATTTCCTTCTCTCTGTCTCTCTATAGAGAGTGTATGCTCCTTATAGCAAAAACAAAGAATAAAAATAAATAAGTTGTATTTAAGTGTTTGTGATTCTAATTTTTTTTAGCAATGGAAAACTCTGTTCAAATTAAATTTATGTGAGAGCATAATCATTACATTTGCTCTGTTTGAATTAAGATGGGTTAAAGGTCTAAAGACTACTTTAGTCCTCTCATCATTTCTTCTCTGTTGGCTGGTCTATTTTCACCAATCATAATTGACACTTCCTTCCAAGGTTAGTTATGCCTTTTGGAGGAAATTCTTGAAACTTCATTTATTTTAAATACTTCCTCCAGATGGTTTGGGATTAGAATTTGCCAGTTAGAGGTATATATGAAGGTTGGGAAGTTGGAAGGGGAAGCACTATTCTGCACAGGCAGTTGCAGGCAGATATGTAGATAAATAGAAAAAAAGGCAAGCCCTTGAAAGTCACTTACTTTACTGTTGCAGGATGTCATACTGATGGGAGCTCTCTGGAGGTTCTTATAGAATCCAAGGTTGTCACAGAGTGCTTTTGTGACTATCTGAATTGAAGCAAAATTTGAGACAATTAGTGGAAACTTTCTTTGACTTCATATCTACCACCCTTTCAAGGCTGTGTAAGCCTCTAGTTTCCTATCCACAACCTTTCAAACTTAGAACATAAAGTGGTTTGTTCAGCCAATTCAACAATATCTTCAACTCACTCCTCAACTCCACACCACACCTATCTTATAACTTGCCACTCAAGCATTTTTCCACAATATCAAATAGAATGGTCTCACTACTTCTAAACTGATGCTATTATTCTGTTCATGCCTACTTGATTCACCCATTTTTCTTCTTGAAATCTTGGCTATTGACTTCTAAAACAAAAACAAAAACAAAACATACAAACAAACAAAAAACACTCAATCTCCAAGTTCATTGATGTCAGAGAAATATCTTTTAAACTTTTCATGGTGCCCTCTTCTTTATTTGAAGTCTTGTATTCTTTCCTTAAAATTATATAATTTGCCAAGGGAGACTTATAAGTGGCTAAAAGACATATAAAATAATAAAAATATGTCATAAGGAAAATGTAAATTAAAACTATAATGATATACTATTTAACTCCAGTTAGACTGGCTAAGATAAAAAGTAAACAAATAAAAAATAGAATAAAATAAAGAACAAGTACTAGCGAGGCTGTAGTGAAAAAGGCATTCTTTTGCACTGTTGGTGGAAATGTAATTTAGTGGTACAATCTCTGTGGAAAACAATATGGAGGTTCCTCAAAAACCTACAAATAGGAATACCATATGTCCCACTCTTTGATATTTATCCAACGGATAGGAAAACATTTATTTGGAAAGACATTTGCACATCTATGTTCATTGTAGCATTATTCACAGTTACTAAAACATGGAACCAACCTAAGCATCTCAAAACTGATGACTAAGTTGAAAAGCTGTGGTATATATATGCTACAGAATATTACTCAGCTGTAAGAAACAATGAGACCCTATCGTTTGCCTCAAAGTGGATGAATATCAAAGAGATGAGGTTGAGTGAAGTGAACCAGATTTTAAGAGATACACACTGATATAGCCCCACACAATTTGTACTAGAAATCTGCACTTTATGGCAGAAATGGAAAGATCTGAAGATACAATAGTAGAGAGGATTAGTGTAGATACCAGAGATGTAAGAGAGAGGAGTGGACTGTAGAGAGTGGGTGTGACGTGCAGAGAGAATAAACATATAACAGAAAAAAAATGTAAAATTCTCTGTATCTATATATACATATACATATATAGTGTGTGTGTATATATATAATTTCACATATCATGAGGACTTCATGTAAAATATGAAATTAATCTAAAAATAATAGAATTCAAGACAAGAAAAAAGAATAAAATTATATTACTCTCTTTAGTTCACTGCCACTAAAATAGTGAATTATGTGTTTATTTAACCTCAATTTTAATTTGAAATACCTGAAATGAAAGAAATTACAAAAAAATTATCAATTTCATTATAAACTTCCTTACATAATGAATATTTTAAACGTCTTCATAACTAGGTTTCAAAAATACACTGCAAATTTCTTCATGACAAGTTAACATGTCTTTTCTGTCAGAATTTTTGTTCTGCCAAGGTGTCTGGTGCATTTTTATATGTTTATTAATTCCAATATTCCCCTTGGTATTCTTTTAGAACTGTGACTCTCAGCTGTCTTGAATTTAGTCACTCAACACTGCTACATGTAGTTTGTCTCCAACACTTTTTCCAGTTACATTTCTGGATGTTATTTTTTAGTTCACACATTTCCGACCACACTGACCTTACTGTTTTTTGAATGCATCAGGATAATATCACTTCAAAATTTGTGTGTTTGTTTTTCCTTTTCTCTGCAGGAAAATCCTTTTAGATAAACATTTATATATCTTTCCTCTTGCCCTCATTCCAATGTCTGTGCAATTGTCCCTTTCACAGCAATCCAAGAGTCTATACCAAGTGACATTACCTTGAAAACTCCTTTTCATTGCTTTAAATCCTTTAGAGCACTTACTAGTTTCTGACTTTATATTGTCTGATTTAGTAACTGTTGTTGTTTATCCTTCCCAGTGATGTAGCAGCATGCAGGTAGCATTTTTTCTTACATACTGTAACCGAAGTGCCTCGATAAATGTCTGGATATAGTATTAATTGTTTAATTAATAAGCAAAAGGACTGTTTACTAGAGATACCTCTAGTTTCTGCCATTATGCTTGACATAAACATCAAGTCTACTAATGGCAACTAGTGCTCGTGATGGGTCATGGAAAGTGTGTAACAGGTGCTCTGAGTAGAACCAATAGGTGGGACTGGGAATGCAATGGTGAGTAAAACATACTTGATATTACCCTTAAATTCAGTGTTTGTATGTTGAATGTAAATAAGTGACTACTTCCAAAATATACATATATATATATTTATATATACACACATTCATAGATGGTAAATACTACAAAGGGAAATTATAGGATGTTATGGGACAGCAAAATTAGAAAAGTCTTTAAAGAAGTAATGCTCACATGGAAATCATAAAGGATGAGGTAAAATTAGCCAGGTAGTGAGTTGACTAAAACGTCTTGACATAAGGAAATTGAATTTGCAGTGATGGGAAGGAATTTAGTTATAAATCTAGATATTTAGACAGAATGAAATTTTGCAAGGTTATGGACACTTTCTTAAGAATTTTGATTTGGAACCAGCAGTTAGCGTAATGGCTATGTCGCTGGACTCCCATGTAGTCGACCGCAGTTCGAGTCCCGGACCCAGTGGCTTAAACTCACACAGGGCACGTGTGTGCGTGCATGCCCAAGATCCCGAGAGGAGAATGGAGGAAAAGGGATTGCGGCGTGGCCATCCCCCCTGTGGGGCGATTTCTTGCTTTCTGTCTGTCTGTCTTTCTGGCGAGTGCACGCTCTCTATAGCAAAAACCTCTCCAAAAAAAAAAAAGTATTTTGATTTGATGGGCCAGCAGGTGACGGGCTGGTTAAGGACAATGGACTCCCACATGGCCAACAATGGTTTGAGTCCGAGACCTAGTATTTTGCTTCCTCACTTTCCCCTCGCTCTCTCGCTCTCTCTCTCTCTTGCTCTCACTCTGTACCTCTCTGGTCAAATTAAAATAAATAAATAAATGAATAAAGAAAGTTAAATAAAATAATTCTTTAAAAAATTATTTTGGTTTGAATCTTGAGTTTAATGATATACCACTGAATGCTTTTGATCTGCTAATAGCCAAGGATTAATTTTGAGCCTAATAGCCATACTGGCATGAGAAAGTGGTAAGAGGTGAGACCATGAACAGGAGAAATATGACACTGCAACAGTAATGTAGCACTCTGCAGTTCTGGTCCTATAGGGAAGGTCCCAGAGTCATGTACCAAGACTTCCCTGTACAAACTCTGTGTGTGTGTGTGTGTGTGTGTGTGTGTGTGTGTGTGTGTGTATCTATGACCAGGACTGACTGATGCTTAAGGTGGATCTTAGCATGAGGACTCTGTTGGGGGTGCCTGTTTCTTTCTTTCTGTCTCTCTGTTGTGGAAGAAATAAATAGATAAACTTAAACTATAAAGGTTAGTGCTTGCCTAACACATATTGGGAGAACGAGAAAGAAAAATAATGTATGAGATAACTCTAGTTTCTACCATCATACCTGATATATAAGCAGCAGGTCTACTATGGCAACTAGTGCTTGTGGTGGGACAAATAAAGTGTATAAAATGTATCAGACTTGGGGTGAGTGGATGGCACAGTGGTTAAGGTGCTGGACTTCCACATAGTTGATCAAAGTTGGGGTCCTGGACCTGGTGGGTTGCAACTCAAGTTGGGCATATGAGTATGCATGCCCAAAATTCCAGTAGGAGAATGGAATAAAAGGGATTGTGGTGTGGCCATCCCCTAGAGAGTGATTTCTTCATTTCTGTCTCTCTGTCTTTCAGTGAGCACATGTACCCTACAGCAAAAAATCTTCAAATAAATAAGTGTAAAAGTATTAGGCTTGATTGTAGGTGTTATGTATATTTACTTAACTTATTCATTTCAAAACTCCTAGAAAGTATATATTGGATTGTTGGAAAAGTCATGACATATTTTTTCTGTTTTTTCTTTTTTTTTCATGTAAATATATACATGATTTTTTCAACAACCCAATATTATAGTCATACTAAAACTGACAAGACTATGGTTCAACTATGTTAAATAACTTACTCAGGATCAATAGTTTCATGCTAAATGGGATATTAAATCTAGTACTCTTTTACTACAAATCTCTTGCTCGATCCAACAGACTATTAAATGTACAGTGTTTTATCCATAAGAACATCAAGCCATATCAGGTTATATTTCTGAAATCTAAAAAAAAAAAAAAAAATTGATTACTTTACACAAACAGATATTATAAACTTAAAATGGAGATAAGACCAAAGAACATTGAAAAAATTTCATCCTTCGGGTTTCTTTTCTGCTTTCCTGTTCATTTACTTTCATTTCGTGTCCAGTGCTATGAACGTGACTTACATTTCACTAGGTTTATGTTGGAGGCAGAAAGAGTGGCAATAGGGCTAATTAAAAGATACCTTGTTCATCAGAAACCTTGAAAGGAAGAAGACTAATACTTACAGCAGAAAGCCTTCTAGAGTCGACATAACTAACTGTATTTTTGGAGTCTGGAATACTGAAATTTTCTATACTTCACCACTTGCCTGTCACAGCTGTTAAAATAATGCCTAAGAAAAAGAACAAACTATCATTGTGGTTCTTGTTTATAATTTGAAATACCTGGCATCTCTTATACCTTTGAGCCAGTAACATGCTTTTCATCTTCATCAATAACCCTACCAGTAAACCATAAGTTCAAGTTTTCTCTGGAAGAATAAATAGAGATTAAGTTTAAATGTCCTTGCTTTTCTAAGTTATCAAAATATTTTTTTCACCTATAATTTTTCTCAAAACCAGCAGGTAAAACATCAGTACTAAAACTGATTTTTAACTTTTTTTTTTTTTTTTTTTGGAGAGGTCTTTGCTATAGGGTGCATGTGCTCGCCAGACAGACAGAGAGAGAGAGAGAGACAGAGAGACAGAAAGCGAGAAATCACCCCCCCCCCCAGGGGTGATGGCCACACTGCAATCCCTTCTCCTCCATTCTTCTCTCAGGATCTTGGACACACACACACACACGTGCCCAGTGTGAATTTTAAGCCACTGGGGCTGAGATGCGAACTGCGGTCGAGTCCAGTGACATAGCCATTACGCTAATTGCTGGTCCCTAAAACTGATGTTTAATATTATTGATTTTTCTTTTTATTCATTATTTTGTGTCTTTCTTTTAGTGTGTCATTAGCATGCAGGTTGCAGTAACATCTTTACATTATATTGTCATTGCCAAGTTGAAATTTACATAATTCAACTTTCAAAATTTCTTTGTAACTTATTAAAAAGTGAAGGTGTCAGAGTATGTGCAAGGAACAGATTGGAGGACAGTCACCACTGATGTTTAATGATCACAAACACTAGGAAAGCACGTAGAAGCCTGGGTAGGAGGGGTCTTCTTTTTCCTCTCTTTTTGCTTTTATTAATTTTCTCTGTTCATAAAGTAGAGGATTAATTTCTTTTTTTCTTTCTGTGATTACCATAATCGAATTAATTAACACACCCTTTGTAACCCATGCTGTGTATTAGAGTCCCAGAATTTGATGTGTATTCTTAACAGACAGCTTTTATGTGTACTCTAAGTCAGAGTCACTGGTAAAATTCTTACTTTCCTGGTAAAACTAGAAGCTGATTTCAATGAAAAAGTTAATAAAAATGTTAGTGTGATGTGTCAAAAGAATATTCAGATTACTTTGGATAAAGAGATAGATACATATTCCACATAATGATATTGTAACAAATCATTATTCACTCATATAATTGCAGTTTGAAAATACAAAATGCTATATAATTGCTTAAGTCCCATAAAATAATCTCAATTCAATATATACTTAAGAAGGATCAAATATGAATAAAAGTAATCATTGAGTATCTCATAAAAATTATAAGCTTTGAGTTTACAATTTTTTAAAGAATTATTTTATTGAACTTTATTTATTTATTTATTTAAATTTTACCAGAGAGGGAGAGGGAGAAGGAGAGAGAAAGACTGAGATAGAAACAAGAGGGGGAATGTGAAAAAGCAAGACACCAGGTCTGACACTTGGACCATGGTCGGCCATGTGGGATTCCAGCGCCCCTAAACCACCACTCCATCTGCCAGTCCCTTGAGCTTACAATTTTAACACAGTACATTTTTCTGTACAGATGCTATTCAAATACAAATTCAAATAGGGTTTTATACCTAAATTGAAGAGCATTCTTTAAGAAATGCATCCTTCTTGGAGCAGCCCCAGTAGTGGTGGTTAAGGTGGCTGGATCCCATATAGCCTTTCAGGTTTGAGAAACTCTGGGTGTGTGTGTATGCATGCCCCAAGTCCTGAAAGGAGAAATAGAGGAAAAGAAATTGTTACATGATCCTGCCCTGATGGGGGGAGTGCTCTCTCTCTTTCTCACTCTTTCTCCCTGGTAAGTGCAACATGCTCTCTGTCAAATAAATAAATAAAATAAAATGCATCCCTCTGTTTTGCTGTTAATGATGGTGAGAATGACATTTTTTTTTTTTAGAGAGATTTTTGCTATAGGGTGCCTGCGCTCGCCAGAAAGACAGAGACAGAGACAGAGACACAGACGCAGATGCAGACGCAGACTCAGACACAGACGCAGACACAGACAAAGACAAAGAAATTACCCCCGAGGGAGATGGCCATGCTGCAATCCCTTCTCCATTCTCCACTTTGGATCTTGGGCACGCTTGCAAACTCGTCCACTGTGAGTTTAAGCTGAGTCCCGGACTTGAATCAAGGTCGACTACATGGGAGTCCAGCGATGTTTTCATTATACCATCTGCTCGTCCCAAGAATGATAATACTAATGTACTTAAAGGGTATTGCATTTTATTTATTTATTTATTTATTTTGAGGGAGAAATTTTTGCTATAGGGTGCATGTGCTCTTCAGAGAGAGAAAGAAAGACAGGGAGAAATCAGCCCCCCAGGGAGTAAGGCCACTCCACAATCCCTTCTCTTCCATTCTCCTCTCAGAATCTTGAGAATGTATACACACATACCTAGCATGAGTTTCAAGCCACTGGGACTCAAAACACGGTGGGTCATGTGGGAGTCCAGTGACCTGACCATTATGCCAGGATCAACCTTCAACCTAGTGTTACTGTTCAGCTGCCTAAAATGGACTATTTTATCAATACTAAATCAAGTAGGGTTATATCAGAATGAACAAGGATTCAGGTCAGATATTATATTATTAATTTTATTTGTTAAAAACAATTTACATTTCAATTGAATCTAATGTTAAAGAACATAAAGTGATTTTTAAATGTACGCATAGAGATATAATTCAGTTTCTACTTCATTCTATCTGAAAAGACAAAGTGAATTATCAATTTATAAAGTAGCATTTCTATTTTTATGTCTAGTCCATAGATAAGCATAAATTATAATAACTAAATAATAAAGAGATAGTATTTATCATTAAATGAAAAATATATTTTAATCAATAATATTTTACAGCTGAACTGAAAGAAAATTGATGAAGTTAAAATTAGGGTTTATTATACTTTATCACTGATTAAGATGTATGTGAATAAATTTGCATATATAAAAAGGCACTCATATCAGCCTTACAATCACATATTAATCAGAATAAAGGCTATATTTCTAAGTGGTTAACTCTATAGTAGCTCTAGTTTACACTGTCTTAAAAATCCACATTTTCCTCAGGGCATATATGATATGCTTGTGTTATAACTGTCACTGGTCTATTTACTGCCACATTTTAAAATGTAATAATTTGATACAGAACTTTATAAAGCATAAATAAAATATAGTAAAGAATATATAATATTCATTCATTAAGTTTGCTTTGTCATATATTCTGAGAGTTATCACCAAGGACCCAGTGATATATTTTCTAACTCTTTGGAAGACTTGCAGATTGTCTTTTTTTGATTATTTCTTTATTAGATATTGAAAATTCAGAAATCTCCACTCTTCACAAAAGTTCTAAAACTTGCTTTTTTTAGTGACCAAAAGTCTGATGTACATTTGAAAAGCTTTCACTATAGGTAAACTGCCATGATTTCTGATGGTTTAGTTGTCAGTAGACTGAAACATCATTTTGCACAGGAAAGAATATTTTTTACTAGAGCATTTGGAGTTTAAAAAGGACACTTTGATGGATTCTCTTGAAATCTGTCATAGTCAATTGGTAGTCTTATTTGTTATTATTTTTTACTTTTTAAGTCACAAAATGCTCTGAGAATTTTAACTTTATTTTGTTTCAAGAAGGAAAAAGTATGAGTGATATATGCTAGCTTGTTACAAATAAAATGGTAATAGCCATGACTTGAGCTAAACATCAGTAGGATCTATAAACTTCTCAGAGTAAATGTATCTTTTGGTAGCCTGGAAAATTGAGATGTGAATCAATGAAGCTTCAGTTTCCAGGCCAAAAAAAGAAAGTTCTGGTAAATCAACAGGTGAAAAATTCACCAACTACAAAAATCATCTACAGTGAACAGAACATATGCTGTCAACTTTTCATTCAATAGCTCTGAGGATAAAAATTTCAAAAATAGGGATAAGCAGATGGTGTGATAGTTACATTGCTGGACTCCCAATGGCCAATCATGTTTTGAGTTCACAAACTCAACAGCTTAAAACTCATGCTGGGTGTGTGTGCGTGTGTGCCCAAGATCCTGAGAGGAGAATGGAGGAGAAGAGATTATGGCATGGCCATCCCTCATCAGGAGTGATGGGTGATTTCCCACTTTCTGTCTTTCTCTGTCTCTACAGTGAGCACACAGACAGTATAACAAAAATAAATAAATAATTTTTTAAAAACTCTCAAAAAAAGATAAAATATCAAAAACATTAGGAGAATAAATTTATCTTACTGAATAAAGAACATTTTTTTTAAATTGAGTACACATAGTAATTAAGGGTTCTCTGGTTATGTTTAGAAAAGTCAATGTAAAGTATTTCAGAATTTGATTCTGAAAGGTACATAGTTTCTTGCTAATATTCATTTTGTTGCTATTATTTGTCATAAAACAGGACTGAATGCCATAAACATGACTAATAGTGAGATTTTTTTACAAATCATATATCATAATCTTAATAATAAATATGGTGATATAAAATTTAATTAATAACATCTTAGAATTTATGACATTCATTGCAATTTTCTTTTTCTTTTTTTTTTAATATATTTTTGACAGAGGGCAAGTGTGCTTGCTAGAGAAGGATAAGGGAAAGGGAATCATTCCGAGGGTGGTGGGTAGGGAGGATGGCCTTGCTGCAATCCTTTCTCTTCCATTCTCCTCTTTCAGGATTTTTGGCATGTATGCTGACATACCTGGTGTGTTTTTCAACCCACCTGCTCAGGTCTCAAACAGCAAAATAAGCTTTATGGAATCCAGTGCCTTAACGACCATGTCACCTGCTAACCCCACTGCTGTTCATTTATGAGAAGATAGAAAGCACTAAGATTAAAGAAAAATGTTCAAAATCTTGACATAAGTAATTTATTTCAATAAGATAGGTAGACAAGATAATTTCTCAAGTTCTTTTTAAAATCCACTCTCCACCCATTGGACCAGCAGTTAGTGTAATGGCTATGTCGTTGGACTCCCATGTAGTTGACCACGGTTCCAGTCCCAGGCCCGGTGGCTTAAACTCACGCCAGGTGCGTGCGCATGGGTGCCCAAGATCCCAAGAGGAGAATGGAAGAGAAGGGATTGCGGCATGGCCAATCTCCTTTGTGGGGTGATTTCTCGCTTTCTGTCTCTGTGTCTCTCTCTCTCTGTCTGTCTGGCGAGCACACGCGCCCTATAGCAAAAACTTCTCCAAAAAAAAAAAAAAATCTACTCTCCTCCCAGGATCTTGAGCATGCACGCACATGTGCTCAGTGTGAGTTTCAAGCCACAAGATCTGAGACTCTAACCAAGGTTCTGCTCTGTGGGAGCCCAGTGACGTAACAGCTATGCCATCTGCTGGTCCCAGTAACTTATTTTTATTTAAAAAAAAAAAACGGATAAATACTTCCAAATTATCAATATGTAGAATATTTAGCACGTGATTATTAAGGACTAATTTTAAATATATTTTCAATATATATGTAAAATATCATGACCTTGTAAAGAACAAATACTTTATTTTAATATTGTATAATACTAAAATCAACTCTACATTAATTAAAATGCCCAGTCTTGTCTGATACTTATTAGGTGAGTCCTCAGGAGCCTCAGTGACTGCTTAATAATTGGATAGCTCTCATGAAGTCCTGGGAAGGAAAGAGAGCACAGGGTATTTACTTACTAAAAATTCACTGTGTGAGGCCACTTAGCTAATCAAGATTGTTAAATTAGTTATTGTAGGTCCTTGGGAGGTTTTGTAACACTGGGTTAATATGGGGGCATCATTTGATTAGTGTGGCCATTTTGTTAAATTATCTCTTGGGTCCTTGTGATAACTTACAAAGACTCTCTGGTGTAAATTTGAAAAACTTTGACTTATTTATTACAAAGTCCTGCTCCTAGTCATTTATCAGTGAGTATTTTAGGCAAGGAGACAGTTTTGTTTAGGATTATAAATGGACTTTGGAGGCAGATTGCCTGGATTTTTAATAATATGCCGGTTTAGGAAAGCTATTCAAGGTAAGAAATCTTATTGTGCTTCAGTGTTCTTATTAGTTGAATTATTAGTTAAATACTCCATTTTAGAAAAAGAAAGACTTGTGTTTTCCCTAGAAAACAAAAACTGAGGCAAACCCAGCAGACCAAAACTTAACTAGGATATATAATCTCAGGACAGCAAAATTGAGGGGAAAAGAAAAAGTAGGCCAGGAAGGAGGGGAAGAAATGCAAAAAAAATGAGCTGTACTTATTTAACAAAAAAACACAGTTGGAAGTTGAAGGAGGAGACATGCCTTTTAAACAACAGGCCAAGTGGAACCACTGTGATGCTGAGCTGTCCATCAAGGGTAAAACAGGAAAAGAATAATCTGCCAACAGAACTTGTCTTCCAGTTATCAAAAGTTATATTAGGTTGTCGGGAAAGTCATGATGTATTTTCCTATGTTTTTCTATGCAAAAATGTGTCATGACTTTCCTGACAACCCAATAGTTTATACCTCTGTACATTATTTTTCTCTCTACCAAATTGTGTTAGCCAGCTTTACTTGACCAGTTTGTATCCCTGGATATAAACAAAGGGTTAAATGAAAACAATACTATCTCTGCTGTCCTATTATTATTAAGACCAAATCTGGGGACCAGCAGATGGAGTAATGATTACATCGCTGGATTCCCAAGTAGTTGACCACAATTTGGATCTTGGACCCAGTGGCTTAAACTAACCCTGGGCATGTGTGCATGCGTGCCCGAGATCCCGAGAGGAGAATGGAGGAGAAGGGATTTTGGCATGGGCATCCCCTGTGTGGCGATTTCTCACTTTCTGTCTCTTCAGGGAGTACACATGCCCTATAGCAAAAATCTCTCTCTCAAAAAAAGTACTAGGATCTAATAGATCATAGATCTATTACATTTGCGCTTGCTCAGCAAATCCTAAAGTTGTAAAGTAAAGTACATAGTCATAAGAGATTTTCTGGTAGTAACAATAAAAAAGGCTAATCCTAAATCCATATATCCATATTTGTTTTTCTAACCCATAATTCTATTTTTTAAAGGTTTTTTGCTATAGGGTATATGTGCCTGCTGGAGAGACAGAGACAGAGAGAGAGAAAGTGAGAAATCATCCCCCAGGGGGGATGGCCACGCTGCAATCCCTTCTCCTCCATTCTCCTCTTGTGATTTTGGGCATGCATGCATGCTTACCTGACATGTTTCAAGCTGCTGGGTCCAGGACTTGAATTACGGTCTGCCATGTGGGAGTCCGATGCCTTAACCACTATGCCACCTGCTGGCCCCACCCATAAATTCTAACACTGGAAGAAGATGAATCAAATATTGACTATTGTTTCAATTATTATATAGCATCTTGGAGGACCATGTCCCAACAATGCATTATATCACATCCAAAGCTGTTGCTTTATTGAAGCCTTCAACAAGCTGTTTCATCATTCTTCAAGACAGATATTTTTAGGTGATGAGGTATACGGTAAGATCGTGAATACCATTTTATAAGCCTTCATTGTTGTTCTATTTTTATATAAAATAAGTTTGTTTTTCAAGGAAACTTTTTTGCCGTACTATTAGTATATCAATAATCATCTAGACTATTGTAGGATACTGAGGGTCAAAGAAGGTAAACCCAGATCCAGAGTATGTATTTATTCCAGAAAAGATGTATGTCTGTCCCCTCCATGGTAGAAGAATGCCTATGTAATCCACTTTGTAGTTTTTGACTGCTTAATTTCATTAAACAAAGTGTGCCACTTTAAATATTAGCAGTGGACGGGGCCGGCAGGTGGTGTGGCAGCCAAGTACGCTGGACTTCCACATGGCTGACTGTGATTCAAGTCCTGAACCTGGTGGCTTGGTTTCTCACTTTTCCTCTCCCTCTCTCTTTCTCTCTCTCTCTCTCTGTTCCTCTCTGGTCAGATTTCAATAAATAAATAAATAAATAAATAAATAAATAAATAAATAATGAAAGTTAAAAAATAAAATAATTCTTAGAAAAAATATTAGTAGCAGTATGATTACATCAGCCTTAGCAAAAGGGAGTTCAGATTTCCAGGCCTATGCATAACTTCCATCTTTCTATCGTAGTCATCTGTTTATTTATTTATTTCTTTTTTTGGAGAGGTTTTTTTGCTACAGGGTGCGTGTGCTCGCCAAAAAGACAGAGAGAGACAGAGAGATAGAAAGCGAGAAATCATCCCCCAGGGGGAATGGCCACGCCTCAGTTCCTTCTCCTCCATTCTCCTCTTGGGATCTTGGGCACGCACGCACACGCGCCTGGCGTGAGTTTAAGCCACCGGTTCCAGGACTTGAACCGCGGTCGACTACGTGGGAGTCCGGTGACATAGCCATTAAGCTAACTGCTGGTCCCATCATATCATCTGTTTTTGAGCCAGTTGTAAAATACTGAGATGGTTAAGGAGAAAAAATAGCGGATGTCCATAATGTAAGTTTCTCTGTCTACCTGATTTTTTTTTTTTTTTTTTTTTTGGAGAGATTTTCACTGTAGGGCGCGTGCGCTCGCCAGACAGACAGAGACATAGAGACAGAAAGTGAGAAATCACCCCCCAGGGGTGATGGTCACGCCGCAATCCCTTCTCCTCCATTCTCCTCTTGGGATCTTGGGCACGCACGCACACGCGCCCGGCGTGAGTTTTAAGCCACCGGGTCCGGGACACGAACCGCGGTCGACTACGTGGGAGTCCAGCGACATAGCCATTATGCTAACTGCTGGTTCCCTCTGTCTACCTGATTTTTTGAAAATGTCCTCTGTATGCTATTTGCTGACCATTCAAGAATGATCTCACTTTGTGATCACTCCAGTGGGTCTATTGATAAAGGATAATCCCATAATTCCATGCCACTGGTCGTTCTCTATTGTTTCTCTCCAGCATCTCACGAGCCAGGTTAACTCCTCCTTGGCAGTGTTCAGAAGACCACATATGTCTAAAGTTAGGCCATTCCTCTCTTCATACAAATGTATATCCAACCGTAATGTTTGTACCTTTGCCTACGAAGATATATATTTTTTTATGACAACTCTGACTAGCACCAATATACTATTCAAATCTACTGCTCAACTAGGACTCCATTTTTTTTCCTCCACAAATTGATTGTAAAAAAAACTTACTTAAGGTCGTCTGGGTTATTCAGAATGATTGCCACTTCTTACTCACTGAACTCAATTAGATGGTGATATCAAGAGAGTGGAGAAAAAGACAATTAAGTTTTTGTGGATTGTATTATTACAGAGAACAAAAACTCTGAGAATGTTAAAGAGCTCTGTGAAAGTGTGCTCTCATCTTTGTTATATAAAAATAAACTGCACTTTTCTTTCTTGATTATTTCCTGATAATGAGACTTGAGAAGACAACATTTGTAAAATCAGTAGTTGCATATCAATGACACAAGCAGCCGTGAGGATCTTCCCAGTCCTAAGAAATCACCTCCTGATAGCTGTACACCTGAAGGGATATTCTCTTGCTCCTTCCAATCTTTCTGAGTCTGGCACATTTTTATTATTATTTTTCTGGTCAACTCTAATTCCTCTTAGGAGATGAAACACACACAAATTGTATAATTTGACGTAAGTATTTTGATATTGGTATTTAAGACTAGAGTAATACAGTGAAAGATAAATGTTGAATAGTAAAATTCATGATAGTAATTTAAAATTTCATTTTTTACTTTTTTAGAATGACTTTAAACAGCAAGGTTGAAAAAGCCCAACTAGGGAACCAGCAGTTAGCGTAATGACTGTGTCGCCGGACTCCCACATAGTCGACTGCAGTTTGCATCCCGGATCCGGTGGCTTAAAACTCATGCTGGGTGCATGTGTGTGCGTGCCCAAGTTCCCAAGAGGAGAATGGAGGAGAAGGGATTGCGGCGCGACCATCTCCCCTTGGGCAGTGATTTCTTGCTTTCTGTCTCTATGTCTCACTCTGTCTGACTGGCGAGCACACGCACCCTATAGTAAAAACCTCTCCAAAAAAAAAAAAAAAAAAGCCCAACTAACTGTGTAAGAAAAGAAAAAGCTTTATACATACCTTTAACAACAATGTCTGTTGTATGTTCTTTGAGCAAGGCTTCTGGATTTTTATTTTGCATTGTCCCTAGCAAGTTATGTAGTCAACACCACCTTCAGGAGATTCATATACATGCAAAAATGTGAGAAGCACTTTCTAATACATCAGGGATTCAATGAGAGAGTTCTGCCAGCTGTTATTATAGACTTGTATCAATTACACATTTATATGTAAGATGTTAGAAGGAAAACTTTTGACAAATGTAATTTAGCAGAGTTTAATTCAGTAAAGAATGATTTGTGAATTGGGTAGCCCCCAGAGCTGATTCTGAGGAAATCCTTGTTGAACTTGGATGAATAACATTTATGGACAGAAATAGGAAAGTGGTATACAGAAAATGGAAATGAAAGACGTGATGTAAAGAAATAGTGGAATTGTTCAGAGCTTGGAGTTTTTCTGTCTGAACACGACTTAAACAGTAGACCCTATATGATGGACTGAAGCCAGATACCATGATTGGCTGTGGCTTGACTTTTTCTTAAGAAAACAGATCCCTGACATAGCAGTAACATAGCTGGACTCATACATGGCCTACCATGGTTCAAGTCCTGGGTCTAGTGGCTTGAAAATCATGTAAAGTGCATATGTGTGCATGTCCAACATCCCGTGAGGAGGACAGCAGAGAAAGAATATGGTGTGGCCATCCACCCTGATGGGTGATTTCTCAACTTTCCCTCTCACTTTTCCTTCTTTCTCTTTCTCCAGTGAGCTCCTGTGCCCTAAGTAAACAGATCTCTAAGACAGTAATTTGTTTATAAGAATGCAAGCATGCAATATGGTGGCCTTCTCAGGCTAATATAGTTGGGTTTGACAAAGATGTCATAAAGAAGGTCTACGGAAACATTGCACTCAAACTGAAACAAAATTGAACTTATTGTGTGGCTTCTATAGATAACACTATTACTATGGAAAAATTATGAAATTTCAATATCACAGCAACTTTTGGGACCAGCAGTTAGCGTAATGGCTATGTCGCTGGACTCCCATGTAGTCGACCGCTGTTCGCATCCTGGACCTGGTGACTTAAAACTCATGCCGGGCGCATGTGCGTGTGTGCCCAAGATCCTGAGAAGAGAATGGAGGAGAAGGGATTGCGGCATGACCATCCCCTCTGGGGGGTGATTTCTCGATTTCTGTCTTTATGTCTCTTTCTGTCTGTCTGGTGAGCGCACGCGCCCTATAGCAAAAACCTCTCCAAAAAAAAAAAAAAAAAAGATTAACACCATTAAGGGGGATAGCAGATGACATGGTGATTAAGGATGCTGGTCTCCCAGATGGTTGACTGTGGTTCAAGTCCTGAACCTGGTTACTTGCTTTCTTGCTCTCTCTTTCTCTCTCTGTCCCTCTCTGGTCAAATTAAAATAAATAAGTAAGTAAATAAATAAAGTTAAAGTAGGTTTTTAAAACTCTTAAAAAAAGATTAGGACCTTTTGGAGAAATTGTAGGATTTTTAGTATTTAAAATTAATGATATAAAGAAGAAAAAACATTACTCTTCAAGTATTGGAAAAAGATAAATAGAATAGCAATTGATTTTATGCTGGGATTGTTATAAGAAAATTAGAAAAAAAAACCTTTTTATTTACAGTTGGGACAGCTTTCTGATAGAGCTATTTATCAATAAAATGCACTTCTTCATTGAGTCAAAAGTTTTCCATAACTGGAATTAGAAACTGAGTGATCAGCACAGAAAAAGTGCATGGGATATAAATTAAATTAAGTAGTTTCAAAGATTGTTTCCAATCTGAGATTATGTGATATAGTGGAAATTCATATCTTATATTCTGAAAAACTATAGCATAAGAAATGGATTGGATAATATCAGTTTTTCTTTGGCATTTTTTGAACACGTGGTTCTATAATAAGCATTTCCTTGTCTTGGAAGTTGTTATTCTAGACAGTAAAAAGTGTATGTCTTCTAACTCAAACCCCTCTCAGGTCTCCTTTGTTCTATTTCTATTTTTATTCTTTGAATTACATTAAATCCTTCATCTTTTTTCTCATCATAACATGTATATGATTTTCCTATAGCACTATCCTCTCCTTAATAGAAAGTGAGATTCTTAGGGCAAAACTCTTCTCTTTTTTCATCTCTGTATTTCCATACTTGGCATGGAACGTTCACTCCATAAAATTTTACTACTTGAATAACTGAATGATCAGAAAAGAAACTTGGGAAGATAAAGTAATGTGACCATAGACCATAGAGCGAACAATAGAAGGCTAGAGTGGATGCAGTCAGGTGTGAAATAGTAATGACTAACACCTAAAATGTTTGTGTTGAATCAGGCATTTCCTAAGCACACCAAATGTATCCTTTATACTGAATCCTTACAAGATCCTTACTGATCCTTACAAGAGTGTTTTAAGATGGATACTATTTTTATCTTCGATTACATACCAGAAAGTCAATTTCTTAAAATCGCACAGCCAATGAGTATTGGGACAATGATTTAAATTCTGGCCCACTCTCTAGAGCAGATCACCCATAAGCACTATGCTACATCATGGAACACAAAAATAGCAAGAGTTGTAAACTAGACCCAGGTGAGCACAGCAGAATCAGGGCACATGCACATTGCATAGGTGAAAGTAAGATAGCATTTCAAAGCAGATGAATGAAGAACCAAAAGGAAATTAATCAAAGTTCTGATTGTTTAACAGGAAGTGTCATTAGACAAGGAAAAGACTGAAATACTAATCTCAGCTTTATCCTAACTTGTGATAGGATTGTAGATGAGTCCCTTCAGCATTCTCATCTGAAAAATAATAAGGTCTCATAATGATTCCCCATTCACTTTTAACATTCTAAGAAAGTATTCAAGCGTTCAGTCTGCAGCCTAGCCTAGGTTCATAGTCTGTAGTGTTGGACGCTGCAAAGCTGAACACCGGTTAGGTCCACAGGTCAATCTGAAAATACATTGCATGTATGAGTGCCCAAGATCCTGAGGCACTGGAGGGCCAGAGAAAGGGGTATAATGGCAGGATGAGTCTCTGTGAAGAGGGATTTTCTCTGTCTCTGCCTCTCTCTCTCTCTCTCACACACATACATACACACACATGCACACACGCATATTCTGTATTATTAAAGAGTGAGAGAAAGAGGGAGAATACAACTTTGACACAGGGATTAAAACCTGAGGCAAAAGAGGACGGACGGCAGGTAGCATAGTGATTAAGGGTATTGGATTCCCACATGGTTGAACATAGTTTAAGCCCCACACCTGGAGGCTTACTTTCTCAATTTCTCTCTCTTGCTTTTTTCCCTCTCTGGTCAAATTAAAAATAAGTAAATAGAGTTAAATAAAATCATTATTTAAAAAAAAATTCAAGTGAAGTAAGTAAAGAAGTAAGAAAAATTAGTTTTAAATTCTAAAATGGTTAGAATGTTATCAGCAATACGCCAGTGGAAAAATCTTTAAAGTAATTACTAAAAGAAACATTTGATGACTGAGAAGAGGTACTTCTTTCCACTTTGAAGTTTTAGGAAGTTTAACCTCTAGACACAATAGAAAAAATATGTCAAAGGAGAATATTTCTGAGATTAACCATTTTTTTTCTTTCTTTACCCAACATGTGACATGGAAGACTATTTCTATTTTATTTATTTTAGAGGTTTATTCCTTAGAGTGTGTGTGTTTGCTGAAGAAAGAGAAAATGAGAAGGAAAGTAAAAAATCACCATCTGGGGCCAGCAGTTGGCGTAATGGCTATGTTGCTGAACCCCCACGTAGCCGACCGCGGTTTGAGTTCCAGACCCGGTGGCTTAAACTCACACCAGGTGTGTCCCAAGATCCCATTCAGGGATTGAGGCGTGGCCATCCCCCCGGGGGGTGATTTCTCACTTTCTCTCTCTCTGTCTCTCTCTGTCTTAATGGCAAGCGCACGCGCCCTAGAGCAAAAAAGAAAAAGAAGAAAAAAAAAATCACCACCTGCGGGATGGCCATGCCGCCGCAACCTCTTCTCCAGTCTCCTAGGATCTTGGGCATACTCATGCACTTGGCATGATTTTCAAGCTGCCAGGTCTGGGACTTGAACTGTGATCAGCCACATGGGAGTCCAGTGATGTAACTGCTATGCAATCTGCTGGCTCCAAGAATAGTTCTAAAAGGTAATTTTATTTAAAAAAAGGAGAGAAAGAAAGAAAGAAGAAAGAAAGAAGAAAGAGAGAAAGAGGAGAAAGAAAGAAGGAAAGAAAGAAAACCTGAGAAATGATCATTTAAAAGATTGACAACAGTTGCCATACTTTCATATTTTTACGTGAGTTTATAGAAAAAAGTTGATAAATCCTTCTTATGACATGCATTATTTTCCTAGGTCTAGTGTAACAAAGTATGACCAAGCAGGAGGCTTAATATTGTATATGAATTTATTTTCTCCCAGTTCCAAAGGCTAGAAGCCTAAAATCACATTGTCCACAGGGCCATATTTCAGGGTTTGTTTTTTCGTTTGCTTTTTTTTTTTTTAACTGAAATCTCTAGGGAAAAATCCTTCCTTGTTTCTTTCAGCATTTGGTACTTCTGACAGTTGATATTCTTTTGTTTGTGGAAGCATACTTTAATCTTGGCTTTTATCTTCACATTATCTTCTTCTCTCTGTGTCTTCTGTCTATACTAATCTCACAGTGTCTATACTGTCTATACTATCTCCTCACAGTGATCTGAGTATCTCACAGTGGTCTGAGTATTTCAAAAATCTCTCTCTTGGAAGGACAGCCGTCATTGAATAAGGGCCCACTTGACTCAAATATGACCTTTCTTAATTTAGCTGACTACTTACATAATGACTCTATGTATGTAAAAGTTCACATTACTAGGTCAAGAGTAGACAGAAAATTTAGGGGTATGCTGCTGTGGTCTGAATGTTTGTATCCACCCAAAATCCATATGCTCAAACCTACTCTCCATTGTGCTAGTATTAGGAAATAGTACTTTGGGGAAGTATTAGGTCATGAGGGCCTTTCTCTTATGAATGGAATTAGTTCCCTTCTGAAAGAAGCATGAGAGAGCTTTTCCACCCTTCTACTGTGTGAGGGCTCTGCAAGAAGCAACCGTCTAAGAGAAACAAGATTATATCAGACATTGAATCTGGTAGGACTTTGATCTTGAATTTTCCCCAGTATAGTGAGCATTTCTCTTATTTATAAATTTCCTAAGCTAAGATATTTTGTTATAGCAGCCCAAACTGACTAAGATAGAATTGGTACTGACAGGCAGGTTAATACTATAACAGATAAATAAAATGTGAAAGTGACATTGGAAGTAGGTAAAGGTAGGGATTAAAGGAGTTTTGAAATCCATGCTAGAAAAAGTGAGTATTGTTATGAATGGACTTTAAAGAATGATTGTGGTGCAGGTTTAGAAGATGTGAGCTGTAGAGAAAGCTCCCATTTTTAGAGATTACCGTGGTGGCCATGAGCAGAATACTGGTATAAATATGAAACCTAAAGAGGCCAGACAGTGAGGTATTGGTTAACCAGGCTGCATCCCAAATGGCCGACGGTGAGTTCATGATCTGGGCCCAGTGGCTTGAAAACACCAGCAGCATATCCAAAATCCCCAAAGGAGGGAGAAATGGAGAAGGGATTGCAGTGCACCATTCCCATTGGAGGTGTTTTTTCACTTTCCTTCTCCCTCTGTCTAACAGCATGTATGCTCTCTGGAAAAATTTTAAAAATTAAAAAGAAATATGAACTCTAAAGGCCATCTTGATGTGATTTCAGACAAAAATGAGGAACATGGTATTGGAAATTGGAGAAAGGCAAATCTTGTTACAAAGTGGCAAAAAACTTCCTGTGTTGCATTCATGCATCCATTCATGTTTTGAAGAAAGATGAAAGTGTAAGGGATGAAATAGGATAATTATAAATTATAATTGGGTAGAGGAAGTATCTAAGAAAAGTGGAGAAGTGGCATGACTTCTCTTAGCTGCTTATAGTAAAATATGAGAAGAAAAATTATTTAAAGACTGGTTTGTAATCAAAAGTGAAGTAAAACTGAAAAGATTGGGAAAATGCATAGCCTAGCTCCATTGTACAGAATGAAAAAGCCTGTTTGGGAGAGAACACCAACTCTATGACCAAAATTTATTACTTGTGCCCTCTGGAGATGCAGCCATGTTGGTCCACATCACATCTTTGGGTCTAATACTGAAACTTTCATTGCTAGCCAGTACATGATACCATCTGGGGCCAGCAGTTGGCGTAATGGCTATGTTGCTGAACCCCCACGTAGCCGACCGCGGTTTGAGTTCCAGACCCGGTGGCTTAAACTCACACCAGGTGTGTCCCAAGATCCCATTCAGGGATTGAGGCGTGGCCATCCCCCCGGGGGGTGATTTCTCACTTTCTCTCTCTCTGTCTCTCTCTGTCTTAATGGCAAGCGCACGCGCCCTAGAGCAAAAAAGAAAAAGAAGAAAAAAAAAATCACCACCTGCGGGATGGCCATGCCGCCGCAACCTCTTCTCCATTCTCCTAGGATCTTGGGCATACTCATGCACTTGGCATGATTTTCAAGCTGCCAGGTCTGGGACTTGAACTGTGATCAGCCACATGGGAGTCCAGTGATGTAACTGCTATGCAATCTGCTGGCTCCAAGAATAGTTCTAAAAGGTAATTTTATTTAAAAAAAGGAGAGAAAGAAAGAAAGAAGAAAGAAAGAAGAAAGAGAGAAAGAGGAGAAAGAAAGAAGGAAAGAAAGAAAACCTGAGAAATGATCATTTAAAAGATTGACAACAGTTGCCATACTTTCATATTTTTACGTGAGTTTATAGAAAAAAGTTGATAAATCCTTCTTATGACATGCATTATTTTCCTAGGTCTAGTGTAACAAAGTATGACCAAGCAGGAGGCTTAATATTGTATATGAATTTATTTTCTCCCAGTTCCAAAGGCTAGAAGCCTAAAATCACATTGTCCACAGGGCCATATTTCAGGGTTTGTTTTTTCGTTTGCTTTTTTTTTTTTTAACTGAAATCTCTAGGGAAAAATCCTTCCTTGTTTCTTTCAGCATTTGGTACTTCTGACAGTTGATATTCTTTTGTTTGTGGAAGCATACTTTAATCTTGGCTTTTATCTTCACATTATCTTCTTCTCTCTGTGTCTTCTGTCTATACTAATCTCACAGTGTCTATACTGTCTATACTATCTCCTCACAGTGATCTGAGTATCTCACAGTGGTCTGAGTATTTCAAAAATCTCTCTCTTGGAAGGACAGCCGTCATTGAATAAGGGCCCACTTGACTCAAATATGACCTTTCTTAATTTAGCTGACTACTTACATAATGACTCTATGTATGTAAAAGTTCACATTACTAGGTCAAGAGTAGACAGAAAATTTAGGGGTATGCTGCTGTGGTCTGAATGTTTGTATCCACCCAAAATCCATATGCTCAAACCTACTCTCCATTGTGCTAGTATTAGGAAATAGTACTTTGGGGAAGTATTAGGTCATGAGGGCCTTTCTCTTATGAATGGAATTAGTTCCCTTCTGAAAGAAGCATGAGAGAGCTTTTCCACCCTTCTACTGTGTGAGGGCTCTGCAAGAAGCAACCGTCTAAGAGAAACAAGATTATATCAGACATTGAATCTGGTAGGACTTTGATCTTGAATTTTCCCCAGTATAGTGAGCATTTCTCTTATTTATAAATTTCCTAAGCTAAGATATTTTGTTATAGCAGCCCAAACTGACTAAGACAGAATTGGTACTGACAGGCAGGTTAATACTATAACAGATAAATAAAATGTGAAAGTGACATTGGAAGTAGGTAAAGGTAGGGATTAAAGGAGTTTTGAAATCCATGCTAGAAAAAGTGAGTATTGTTATGAATGGACTTTAAAGAATGATTGTGGTGCAGGTTTAGAAGATGTGAGCTGTAGAGAAAGCTCCCATTTTTAGAGATTACCGTGGTGGCCATGAGCAGAATACTGGTATAAATATGAAACCTAAAGAGGCCAGACAGTGAGGTATTGGTTAACCAGGCTGCATCCCAAATGGCCGACGGTGAGTTCATGATCTGGGCCCAGTGGCTTGAAAACACCAGCAGCATATCCAAAATCCCCAAAGGAGGGAGAAATGGAGAAGGGATTGCAGTGCACCATTCCCATTGGAGGTGTTTTTTCACTTTCCTTCTCCCTCTGTCTAACAGCATGTATGCTCTCTGGAAAAATTTTAAAAATTAAAAAGAAATATGAACTCTAAAGGCCATCTTGATGTGATTTCAGACAAAAATGAGGAACATGGTATTGGAAATTGGAGAAAGGCAAATCTTGTTACAAAGTGGCAAAAAACTTCCTGTGTTGCATTCATGCATCCATTCATGTTTTGAAGAAAGATGAAAGTGTAAGGGATGAAATAGGATAATTATAAATTATAATTGGGTAGAGGAAGTATCTAAGAAAAGTGGAGAAGTGGCATGACTTCTCTTAGCTGCTTATAGTAAAATATGAGAAGAAAAATTATTTAAAGACTGGTTTGTAATCAAAAGTGAAGTAAAACTGAAAAGATTGGGAAAATGCATAGCCTAGCTCCATTGTACAGAATGAAAAAGCCTGTTTGGGAGAGAACACCAACTCTATGACCAAAATTTATTACTTGTGCCCTCTGGAGATGCAGCCATGTTGGTCCACATCACATCTTTGGGTCTAATACTGAAACTTTCATTGCTAGCCAGTACATGATGTGACAGAAAGAACATTGCTTCAAAACTCAAGCAATAGGACCAACCCCATCCTGTAGCATTTGAACTCTGTATAGAAGAAGTCAAATGGCTCATGGCTGACCAAGGTTCAGTTTTTGCACACGATCTTGATGGAATACAGAATTGGAAGAAAAACATTGTGGCATGAACATGCCCCATTGGGTGTGTATCTGCCTTTAAGTATATATATTTTTAAAAAGACAAGAGAGTAAAGTTTTAATACTGATTCTGAAAATAGTAGAATCAATCATAATATGTCATTAAACTTAAAACTGCTTACAAAGGATGCACAGAAATTATCATTTTAGTGGCCAAACAGTGGCACAGTGGCAAAATGCAATGCTCTGCTAAGCAATGCTATGAGATACCTGGATCAAGTCCAGAGAACTCCCTGAGTATACTAGGCACATTCATCACTATTATCTATCTATTTATTTATTATCAATTTATTTTTAGAAAGTTATAATTTTCAAAGTTATATGATATTAGACTCAAACTTCAGATTTTTGTTTTTAATAAATAAATATAAAGATATATAGAGAATGATAAATGTTGGTGAGGCTGTGTTGAAAATGAAACAGTCCTGCACTGTTGGTGGGAATGTAAATTAGTACATTATTAGTTCTCTGTGGAGAGCCATATGGAAGTTCCTCAGAAACCTACAAATAGATCTACCATATGACCTAGTAATTTCATTCTAAGGTATCTATCTAGAGGATAAGAAAATCCTTAGTCAGAAAAACACTTGCACATCCATGTTTATTGCAGAATTATTTACAAATGGTAGAACATGCAATCAACCCAATAATAATTTAATAATTTTTATTTATTTTTAATTTACATTTAATGACTGTACATCTTTGCAGTGTACAACATGGTTTTTCTCAGTGTGAATGCAGTGCATATTAGGCAAGTCAAAGACATTACATTATCATCAGTAGATCATTTTTCATTTTTGTGTCTATTAAGTGTGTTGTTTGTTGTTTTCCTAATCCCTTCCCTCCCATCCCCTGTAATGCATCCCTTATTGACCCCCTCCACACACTGTCTCTGGCATCCACAGCTGCCCTCCTTACTATTACACCTTCTAATCTTTCAGTTACTGCTGTAGAGTGCAGATATTTGGTATATATTGATAGTATATATATTCATAGTCTGGCTTGCTTCTCCTAGCACTAAATATTTTATTTTGCTCACTTTCTGTCAATCATCAAGGTGTCATTGTTTTTTCATGGCTAAGTAGTATTCCATAGACTACATGTCCTACATTTTTTCAATCCTGTCTTCTGTTCTTGTACATTTGAGTTGATTACATGTCCCCATTGTAAATAATGCTGCAATAAGCATAGATCTGCAAGTGTTTTTTTCTGAATAAGGATTTTCCTATCCTCTAGATAGATACCTTAGAATTAAATTACTAGGTCATATGACAGCTCTATTTGTAGGTTTCTGAAGAACCTCCAGAGAACTAATAATGTACTAATTTACATTCCCACCAATAGTGCAGGGCTTTTTCATTTTCAACACAGCCTCACCAGCATTTATCTTTCTCTAGATTTTTTTTTTTTAATTTTGCCAATCTCCCAGAGGTTAAGTGGTATCGCATTGTGGTTTTGGTTTGCATTTCCCTATGAGAAGAGATGCTGGGCATGTTGTCATATGCTTTGTGGCTGTTCATATATCTTCCTTGGACAGTTGTCTGTTTAGCTCATTTGCCCATCCAAAGTTTGTATTTTGCATACTTACATGATGAACTTCAGTCAGATAATGCTGCCAGTTTTGTATTTCCCTTCATTTTGTTATTTATTTGGCAATATGAGATACTAAGAACTCATCTTTATGCACAATAACTTTTCCAATAGGCAATTAAATAAATCCAATAACTTCTTGTGTATTAGCATTAAGTCAGGGATTACATGGTCTTATTGCCAAAGGATTAAACTTCCTATCTTATTGCCTAGAACAATAAAAAGTCATTCTAATTACCATTGATCACAGAGTGAGAGACTGTGAAATATAGGTCTTAATTCAGTAGGCTTAGCTATAATGTTATATAATGTGTTTATTTGATAGTAGTCATTAACGGAGTAAGCAAAACTAAAAATTTCTGGAAGCTAGATTGCAAATTCCATAAGAAAATATTAAGGAGACTACTATTAAAAAGAGGCTCGATGGAAGAAAAAAGAGGAGTAAAGGAAACTTTACAACTCCAAAATATGTGAATGGAAAAATAATAAACGAGGGGACCCGATGGCGGTGTAGTGGTAAAATATACTGTGTGAGGCAATCCCACATGGGAAGGTTTCCTGTTTGAGTCTGGAGCCCCCCCTGAGTACACTAAGCAAATGCTTGCCCATTATCCAGGATGGCTAAAGGACTAGAGTAGATTGTGGTGTCCAGACCCAGCTGCGGGTGCTGTCACTCAGTCTATCTCTGTGTCGCTTTAGCTTTGGAAAAAGTAAATGGATAAACTTTAATAAGAATAAACAATGTAATATACAGAAAATAGTGTCAAATCCAGTAAATATTTTATATGATCTCCTAATGTTTAGTGTGTGTGTGTGTGTGTGTGTATATATATATATAATGTTATATATATAGCAATTTCTACTAATAATATTATTGACTCCCAAAAGATTCAGTGTGACTTACAGAGATACAACATGATAGAAATATACTCTAAATCAGATGTGGGAATAAATGGGAAAAAGAGAAGAAGAAGAAAAAGAAAAATGAAGAAAGAAAGGAAAGAAGAAAGAAAGAAAGAAAAGCTGTTAAAGTGATACTAAATGAAACTATTATCAGAGCTGACTGAAAAAGAAGGAGAACTAAAAAAGACAATAGCCTTCCTTTAAGAAAAATTTCATTTTGACTATAAGTTTTTTAGAGGCCAAATAAAAAAAGAAATCCGATCAATTTTATAATTTACAGCATTCAGGATAAAAGCAAACCAATTTACTTAGAAGTGCAATTATTCCTGCTACAAAAACCTGAAAGAAACTTCTCCCAAGGGTCATTATAAAGAGGACACTATAAAATATATTGAAATGTGCCTTGAACAATATCTTTATAATAGACAGCACTAAGAGTTTCTTAAAGTGGCCATTTTATTATGTACCTCACTATATACTGACAGTCTAATATATAATTCTGTGTGTAGTTTAATAGAGGCATAGATTTAAAGTAACAAAAAACACATTCAAAATCTTTCAAAATCCCCTCAAATGCATTTTAATTTTATTGTCATTATTTAGAGAAATTTTCTCTTACTAAATTCAGATCAGTTAGCTTTCAAATTTTGTAAATAGTTCAGACATCTATGATTTACATACCATTCTGTTAAACCCAGAAGAAACACAGACAATTTCCGTGAACGAGAATTACTTTCAGCTAGTCTGTGATGTCAAATACTATAAACAAACGATATTATTTACAAATTGCATCTCTATTATACAGTTAATATAAATAGATGAGAGATGACCTGACAAGAGAGTAAGAGTTAATTTCCACTTGTGAACTTAAAGACACATTAGCTGCAAGGATATACTCTTAAAATGGATCATGTTTGTCCTAAGAAAATAAGTTTGAATCTTCTCTAATATGCAGATAGGTCACTTGCTGAATGCTCTATTTAGTATACTCTCAATGCCTTTCTTGAAAAGTATTAGACTCCTCCTACTTCAGGTCTTACTTAAAGTATGTATCCTCTTGAGATTTCTACCACAGCCTGACTTCAAATTCACAATCCGAGAAGCTTTCTTACTTGCACCTTCCTTGGAGAGTCTCAGGAGGGATGGGGGAAGAGAAGCAAAGAGAAGGTCAAACAGCCAGAGCTCTGTCTTCTCTACCATGCACCAGCCACTGAAGTATTTCAGCTTACAAAATAATGGAAGTTTTTGACAAGTAGTATTCAAAACTATGTTTGAAAAACACTGCAGTATGCTGTGGTGTTTCCACAATTTTATTTTTCTCTACAAAGATCATCAATTCCTCTACTTGATAAATGTGTACAGCTCTCCTGCTATATTCCAGGCTCTATGCCAGTATTTAGATGCACAAGGTTATGTAAACAGAGTTGTGTAGCTTACAATTTGTGACAAGAGCCTTAAATGCAGCAAAGATTAGGCTGTCCGCATGTGTCCTGATGTGGGGAGGATATGCATCCCCCACACTGTGAGGATATAGTGGAGGAGGGGCCAGATCAAATGAGACTGATTGGAAGGGGATGAGAAGCTCATATACAATAGTTAGTTCTTGAATGGAATCTTAAATTTGACAGAAGGATGCCTCCATGGCACCATGGGAATGTGCTGCTCAAGGAAAGCTACATCACACATGACAACAGTGATTTGAATTCCCAGACAAGTCAGCCTGAAATACACTGGACATTTGTGTAAGCGCCCAGAATCATCCTATGGAGTGGAGGACTAGCGGAAGAGGGTCATGACATGCAGAGCATGTGGAGGCTGCTGCCCTCTCTCTCTCACTCTCACATGCACAAACGCACACTCTATCATGATTAAAACATAAATAAAGGAAGACAGAAATTAGGAAACTAGTGAGTGAAAGTCAAGCATTCTACAGATAAGAGCGAACATGTAAACACTAGACAAATAGAAAAAAAAAAAAAAGAGCAACTACGGAAAGAAAGGAAGTATTGGAATCAGAAGAGATCTGATCTTTTAAAACCACATGCTTAAATAAGGAATTTGAGCCAAAAGGCAAGATTCGACCATTAAACAAACCAAACAACTTCACAGTAATACCATGAGAACATTTCTGTTTTAGACATATTCTGGTATCATTATAAAAGATGCCCTTGGAAAATGAAGAATAGAGTCAGGCAGGGTGATTAAGGGGTTATGTCAGCAAGCTGGAAGAAAATAAACGAGAATCTGAATTAAGCCAAAGAAATTGTCATGACAGGAAAGACACACGAGTGATAACAAGAGGCTGGCACCTGTGAGATGTTATGACCTCTGCGTCTATCCTATTTGCCTGCACATTTTCCCCCTTTTTGAATAAACAACGATGAATGTTGTACTGTTACCTTTCTCTGTGTAATTTTGTTGCCATCTTATGATTTGTATATATATAGTCAAGCTTTTAAAAATGGGAAATGTCATTCATTTCATAGCCACTAAATCTTACATAGCAGTACACTTGAAACTCAAACATTTAATCACTTAGTACCCTCTGTCTGCATAGCAAAGCTCAGTGTTATAATCCTCCAGTTATTACAAGATCTGTGCCGTCTTGGATACATTTACACTTCAATTACTATTACAATGCTTTCATCTTAACAGCTTCTAGTTTCAGAAGGATTGAGTCTCAAGGATTACGTTATAATGAGAACAAAGGTTATTGACTACTTTTCTCATTTTTTTTTTCTTTTGAGATGCTTTTCAAGCCAAATAAAAGTGAAGTAGAATTTATGCCAAGATATTTTCTCCCTGCAGGAAAACATAATGGAAGTTATCAGAAATCAAGAGTTTTTACTCCTTCCAGCAGAGGAGCTCCATAAACTACTGGCCAGTGATGATGTGAATGTTCCTGATGAAGAAACCATATTCCATGCATTGATGATGTGGGTCAAGTATGACATGCAGAGGAGATGCAATGACCTGAGTATGCTTCTCGCCTTCATAAGATTGCCACTTCTTCCACCACAGGTAATTATGTGTGATATTGTGTCAACAGACACAAGTGATTGAACAACCCTATATTAAAAGTAAACATTACAACATCATTTTAATAATTTATTCACATTTTAAAACTTTCATTGAATGCCTTTTTAAAGATAAATTTGATGGCAAATGATGAGTAATGGGTCATGATTCTGAATTTCATCTCTTCCAGACATGTTTACTCATGTTCCTTTACATACTTATGGTATCACATAGTTTTTTAAATAATGTTTCCTCATCTAAAAAATATGATTGTTCTGTCACACAGAAGTTTAGTGAGGATCAATTAGATAATATATCTAAACACCTAATCATAATACAATAACTATTGTCTATCTATATCTATCTATGTAAATTTGACCCAAAATGAAATAATGTGATCATTCACTGAGAATACATATGTTGTGATATTTTTTTAAGGCCCATTGCATGGCAGTTCAATTTCTATAGAGAAATAAAATACGTTCCTGAGCAATAGAAAGTTGTGAAATAATAGCATGTAGCAATTGGAATTATGAAATCTTTACTATCTTGAGCCACAGAACACATGAACACTCTACTTCATTTTATTGATAAGTAGTGTATAGGAAAGTGGATAAGAACACTAGGTTTAATCAATTTATAAGAGGAAAAGTATCTATTCCTCCTTGATTCTGGATTTGTATTTTTAACGTGTAATGTTGCAAAATTATCTGTACACAGCATTGCTTATACGTGGTCTCTGTCTTCTCATGCTATCAAGTAAGCTTGAAAGTGAATTTTGATTCATAAGTAAAATTATATGTGCATTATGTATATATATGTGTATATATATGTGTGTGTGTGTGTGTGTGTATATA
>NW_006203794.1:635255-654667 GCF_000334495.1 Tupaia belangeri chinensis
AAGACCAAACCATTCATTGCTTTTAATCCAGAGATTCATCAAAATTTTACTAATCCATATATTATTGAGAGTGTAAGAGAATCCAGACACAGCAGGAAAGAATGATAGGTACGTATGAAGTGTTAATACAAAGTACAGAGGTAGGATTTTCGGTTATGTATTAAGAATAGAAAGTTATGGGGCCAGCAGATGGCGTAGTGGTTATGTCAGTGGACTTCCACCCGGCTGACTGCAGTTAGAGTCCTGGACCCAGTGGCTTGAAATTCACACAGGGTTCTTGTGCGTGCGTGCCCAAAATCCGAGGAGGAAAACGGAGAAGGGATTACAGTGTGACCATCACCCTGGTTGGGGGGTGACTTCTCACTTTCCTCTCACTGTCTCTGTCTCTTTCTGGCAAGCACACATGCCCTAAGGCAAAAGCTTCTCTAAATAAATAAATAAATAAATAAATAAAAAGTTAAAAACACTTTACATGCCAAAATTGGGGGAAAAAATTAAACCTAGAAAATAACATAATATTTATAAATAATGAAGTTTTTTTTCTGGATATTAAATGAAGAATTCTTAAAGAAGTAAAAACAGAGGAAATAAATTTAAAGCAATCCTGTCTAAGTAAATTATATTAGCTTATTGTAACACCTGTCTCCTCCACACATACATTTAGGTAACTAGACAAAGAACACATTACAATATTAAGCACTGGATTTTTCTGAATCTCCCACTCTATGTCTCAATGCCACATATTCTTAGTATCTGGAGGTCCCTTCTTAGGATAGAAATGGCCAGCGATTGCTAGCAGCCAATGATAGCTATGTGGACATTAGCCCATGACAGATCATGTGGCAGTGAGTTTCTGACCTAGGCATAGTCATAACTGTCCACCTTTTCAACTGTGGAAATGTGGGGAGCTTGAAAATAAACCAGTACTCAAAAATTCTAGGACATATAACCAGAGCTCTGTTTTCTCATCATGCATGTTTTCTTCATGCCCTTCTCCCTGTTGTTCTGTCATAGATGAGGGGAGATCCTCCCACTGTATATCTCATCAAAGCTTCCCATTGGCATATGTGTTCCTGAGGCTATATATTAGATTCTTTCTTTTTCTTTTCTTTTCTTTTTTTAAAAGAGACACTTGCTGTAGAGTACATGCACTCATCGGAGAGACAGAGAGACAGAAATTTAGACTCATCCCCCCATGAGTAATGGCCATGCCACAATCCCTTTTCCTCTATTCTCCTCTTGAGATCTTGGGCACGCACGCACATGCACCTGGTGCTTTAAGCCACTGGGTCCAAGACTAGAACCATGGACTAGAAGTCCAACAAAGTAACCATTATGCCATCTGCTGGTCCCCCTTGGATTTTATTTCTTATTGGATCAGTTCTTTTATCTTCCTCAGTGAAGTAATATTTATTAACATCAAGCAATTGAAATCATTTTGTTTTGGTGAAACTAGTGAAAGCATTTTAAGTTAATGCTTATCACAATGCCCAATAAGCATAAACATTGTATGTATCTATTCAGTATTCTTAATCTCTCAAATTGTGGATATTACACACATAACTTTATATACATTCAAACAACTGAAGTGCAGGAGAAAAGAGTAAAATCATTTTCTTTCAATGAATCATCTTTGGATGTAAGACGGAATATCACTTCCACAAGTAACATTGATAATTTGTGTGTCATGATAAGCAGTTTACATACAACATTCCTAACAGGTCACAGATACAAGGTAAGAATTCATCATTTTTTAAATAATTATTTTATCTAACTTTATTTTTTATTTTTATTTTTTAATTCGACCAGAGAGGGATAGAGTGAAAAAGGGAGAGAGGTGATAGAGAGGAAAAGTGAGAAAGCAAGCTGCAGGTCTAGGACTCGAACCATTATAGCCCATGTGGGAGTCCAGTGCTCCTAACCACCATGCCACCTGCCAGCCCCAAGAATTTTTAATTTTATTGTGCAGAGAGAGAAATGGGCTGAAAGGGGTTAGGAATTTGTTAATGTTCACAGAACTGCTAACAAATCCAGTTTTTCTGTAAATCTGGGCAGGTCATGTATGAGCATCCACAAAGACATTTCTACTATAATGAGTGTTGTTTCTTTGTTTGTTCTTTAACCTCAAAGATAATAAAATTATCTGGATTCCAACGCATTTGATGCTTCCAATAAAGACACTTAGAAAGGAAGAAGAGAGGAAAGATGGAAATTAACAAGCATTTATTTCCTTCTTTAGTTAACACACGTAATCTATTTTATCTCATTTGATTTCTGTTATGGTCTTGTGTAGTAGATAATGTTATTCCCATTGACAAATGAGTAAATTGAGAATCAACATGATTACCATCTTCCTATTAAGTTCTCAAGCTCAGATTTTACTTCAATTGTGTTTGATACTAATGCTGTTCTTTTTATACTAAGGGAAATTGAATACAATGTTTATTTATGTCTGGCTTTATATTTACCTCAATTTCACCTAGAGAAAACACACACACACACACACACTCAGTTGAATTGAATCTAGGACATTAAAGCCTTTCACATAGACTTCCAAAGCTGCTAAAAATTAGAGTCCTTAAAAATAGGCACATCTTTCAAAGTCTGCCTCTCTTTGCTTAACATTTCTGCACTCTATGGCAGAAATGGAAAGATCTGAAAATATGATGGTAGAGAGGGTGAATGTAGATACCCAAGAATGTAAGAGAGGAGAGCAGGTGATAAACAGTAAGTAAAAGAAGGTTTGTGGGAAGGGCAAAGGGAAAAACATTTAGTAGACAAAAGAATGTAAAGTTCTCTGTTGAAAAATATGTTCCTCAATTTTTGCTTTATAAAAAGAAAAGGAAGGGGAACCAGCAGTTAGTGTAATGGCTATGTCGCTGGACTCCCACATAGTTGAATGTGGTTCACGTCCCGGACCCGGTGGCTTAAAACTCACGCCGGGCGCGTGTACGTGCGTGCCCAAGATCCCAAGAGGAGAATGGAGGAGAAGGGATTGAGGCGTGACCATCCCCCCTGGGGGGTGATTTCTCGCTTTCTGTCTCTATATCTCTCTTTGTCTGTCTGGTGAGCGCATGTGCTCTATAGCGAAAACCTCTCCAAAAAAAAGAAAAAGAAAAGGAAGGACCATCAGACAGCTTAATGGTCACATCACTGAACTCACATGGTTGACTATGTTCAAGTCCTGGATCTGGCAACTTATAAGTCATGCTGTGCATATGTGCGTGCATGCCCAAGATCCTGAGAGAAAAATGGCAGAGAAGATATTGCATCATGACCATGCCCTCTGGGGTGTGATTTCTCACTTTCTGTCTCTCTATCTATTTCTGTCTCTCTTCAGCAAGCACACATGCCCCATGCCCCATAGCAAAAATTTCTTAAAAAAAAAAAAAAAGAAGACAGAAACAAAAACTGAAGAAGAAAAGAGAAAAGGCATCAAACTAATCAGTAAAATGTCGTTTTTTCCTTAATTTTTTTTTTCAATTTTGCCAGAGGACATACACTGGCCAGAAATTGACCAAGAGAGAATGAGAGACAGAGATGGAAAGGAATGAGAAAGCAGTTCCCATGGGGAATGAACATGCCATAATCCCTTCTCCATTTTCCCCTGCTGTCAAGATTTTGGGCACACATGCACGTGGTGTGTGTCTTAGGTATGCCACCAGCCTGGTACTCAAACTGCACTGTCAGCCATGTGGAATCCAGCCAGCTCAAAAAACGTGCCACCAAGACCCAGTGGCTAAAACTCAGGCAGGGCACGTGTACGTGTGTGCCCAAGATCCCAAGAGGAGAATGGAGGAGAAGGGATCGAGGCATAGCCTCCCCTCGTGGGGGTGATTTTTAGCTTTCTGTGTCTCTTTGTTGTTGTTGTTATTTGTTTGTTGTTTTTTAGTGGGTTTTGCACGTGCCTATAGCAAAAAACACGCACACAGAAAAAAAAAAAAGAAGAAGAAAAACATGCCTCCAACTAGCCCAGAAACACTTCAGTCTCTTGACTACAGAACCACTAATATGGCTTTATGGTTCATGATTCTTATAATGATTAATGAATCGGTCTTTTATAATCTTTAAATGATTTGCATGCATACGCTGTGTGTGTTCACACATCCACGTGAGGTGTTTGTGTATGGGTGGCCACCCAAAACAGGTAAGATACATGGAGTTTCAAACACAATATAGTAGATGGATAGAAGAAACACAGAGGAAGAAAGAGAAAATATTTTGAAAAGTAGAGAAATTTATTTGGAGGACATGTCACAGGAAGGTTTTAGCACAAAGAGTAGATATGCTAAAAATAAATGAAGGCAATAAATCCTAAAATAATCATATAATGTCAGTGGCCATCTCTTACTCTTTCTTTCCTTCCTCTCTCCCATTCTCTCTCTCTCTCTATTTCTCTTGTATTTTCTGAAGTTAAACACTTAAATATCCTGGCTATTTTACTATGCTTTTATTAGATTAACTTATTTTTTCTAAATCTAGGCAATGTTTTATTATTTCATTGTAAATGTTTATCCTTTTAACCTTTGCTGCAGGAAATAAAATTAAATGTGCATGAGACCAGAAGATGGCACAGCGGTTATGTCACTAGACCGCCACATGGCCAACTGTAGTTCTAGTCCCAGACTCAGAGACTTGAAGCTTGCAACAGGCACCCAAGATCCTGGGAGAATGGAAAAGGGATTACAACATGGCCATCCACCCTGGGGGATGTTTTCTCACTTTCCCTCTCATTGTATTTGTCACTCTCTTCAGTGAGTGTACACGTCCTAAGGCAAAAATCTATTTTAAATAAAGTAAATATGCATACATATAAACACACACGGTCTTACAATTACTTATTTCTCTGAAGAATTCATTCAATATAGTGAAAAGCCAGCAAAGTGACCAAGATCAAATGAAAATGAAAAGACCATTGGTTAGGGAAATGTAAGATACACTGAGTAGGTTTCACTCTTGGGTAATCTATGTTTTGTTACATTTTACTCCCTCAGAAATAGTATGTAATTTATGTAATATATGTTCCATACAATACATAATATACTGGTGTATATAGTTATATACTATTTAATATATAATTTATATACAATGTTATATTTTTATATTACATATTATATATTTTGTATTATATACTGTTAAGCACAACCTTATATTCAGAAATACCTGAAGTATTAAAATGGAGAATCTATATATTTCTAGTAAAGTAAGGGATTATTTTATAAAAGAAACAGCACTTGGATTAATTTTTGAGGAGAATTAAGAATTTTGAAGATTTTTTTTTTGTATTTCTGCACATATATATGACCAGTTTCAGATGAATAATATTCAAAAGACCCAAAGTGAGCTGCTTTCAACAGTTAAACAAAACATAACAAATTACTGATAAAGGCAAGAGTAGAAAAATTGAAGAAGAAACAAAAAATTTCTTTTTTTCCTTCCTTGTTTCTTCTTTTTATTTTTTTAAATTTTTTTTTGCAAGAGGGCATGTATACTTGCCCGAAAGAGAGTGAGAAGGAAAAGCACTCCCAAGAGGCATAGTCATATTGTAATCCCTTCTCCTCTCTCTCTTTTAGGGATTTGGGGCATGCACACATAAATGCCCCATGTATTTCTCAAGCCATCTGGTCAGGGACTTGAACCACGTAGTCAGCTATGTGGGATCTGGATGCCTTAACCCTCAAGCCACAGAGCTGACTTGGAAAAACATATTCTAAGAAGATAAACATTAAAGAAGGAACAGCTCTTTTGCACGGTGTTGGCTAGAGCCTGTAGGGCTGACCATGTTTTACATACCGGCTCTGCTAGTTTAACACTATTCCAGGTGTGTGTTTGGGGGGGGAGGGGGGACAAATCCTGACAGGATGGAAAATGTAGGAAAGAGGATTGTGGCAGGCCCATGCTTTCTCTCTCTCTCTCTCTCTTTCTCTCTCCCTGGCAAGAGCATATACCCTTTGACAATTCAAAAAATAAACAATAAAAATATATAAAAGATGTTTATAACAAAAATAAATAGAAAATATATGTTTCCAGGATAAAGTAAAGCTACATAAACTGCAGGTACTTTTATAGAAAGGAGTTTCTATAATTATATTTAGTAAGTTCATGAAAAATTTCTGGAACAAAAAAATAATCCAACATTTTATCAACAAAGAAGACATATTAAAGGATTGGTTAGTGCCAAAGAATAAATTTAGCTTACCATAATGGTCTTCGCTTATATTCATGAGGCAATCGACCAACTTGGCATGGACATATTTCACTTCATTATATCATAATGTGCACTGTCATGTGTTTTATTACTAAGCATATTATGTGTATTGGTGTTCAGTTATTTCTTAAGTATACAAGAGAAAATCTACTTTGATATTCTGGATTAATAATAAATTAGTACACTCTTATGAAATATAAGCTATGGTAACTTGGCATAGAAAATATTACAAAGATGAAACTTTGATAGAGGATATGAATTTTAGATGAGAATAGTGGTAGACAAAATGATCTTTAGAAAAAGAGAAAATACAGGAAAAGACTCTGAAGCAGCATCTATTTTATCCTTCACTGAAACACAATAGCTCATACTGAAATAAATTCAGTTATTTAACTGCACTATAGGAAGGACCAAAAGAAAAGGCAGAGTGAAAGAAATAGATAATTGAGTTATATTTCAAGAACGAAATCAATTATATTTAAAAATAGCTGAGGAATAGTGTTTTACATAATAGTTTCCATATCTTTTTTTGAATAGCCTGAGATTTTAACATTTCAACAGTATTGGAAAAAATTTGAAAATTTCAGTCATATTGAAGAATTAGAGTGTGTGTGTGTGTTTTATTTTATTTATTATTTTTTATTTATTTACTTTGTTGAGAGATTTTTGCTATAGGGTGCATGCATTCACTGTAGAGACAGACAGACAGAAAGCATGAAATCACCCCTCAGGGAGGATGGTCACATTGCAATGCCTTCTCCTATATTCTCGTCTCAGGATTTGGGGCATGCATTCACATGTACTCAGCATGAGTTTTTAAGCTAGTTGGACCAGGATTCTAACCACAGTCTACTCTGTGTTTGTCTAGCAATATAACCATTACACAATCTTCTGGTCCCAAGACAGAGAGAGACAGAAATAAAGTGAGAAATCACTCCCATGGGAGGATGGCCATGTCATAATCCTTTCTCTTCCATTCTGCTCACAGGATTGTGGGCACACATGCACATGTGCCTGGCATATTTTCAGCTTGCCATGTCTGATTCTCAAACCACAGTCAGCCCTGTAGAGTCCAGCACCTTAACTGCTACAACACTAATTAGCTCTTTATTTTTATTATTTTTTTAAAAAAATTGGGGACAAGATTATACCATTTGATTTTCTAATTTTTTAGTAATAATTCTGTTATTCCTCTTTCCAGTGTGCATCAAATATTATGTTGATATGCAATAACAAACATGCTTTAACTTTGCATCATTATTTCCACTGATTTTAGTCAGTCATAAAATTTGCCTTTGTAATATGTACATAAATATCTACTTAGTGTATGATTATTTTAAAGTGGATATAAGTCTAAACATTTGAGGTGATCTCTAATGAGTAGTTTAGAAGGTAAAAGTATACTGCTACAAAAATTGAGAGAATACAATGCTGCTTATAATTAAGCTAAAAAATATTCAGAAAAACTTAATTTAGAACAGTCAAGAGATTATTAGGAAGTTTGGAAATATACAAATAAACTGTTCCATATCTTAGAACTGCTACCATTTATTTCTTTTAAGACAAGAAGAAACATTTCTTACAGCTTCATGACAGTCAAACTTACTGATTCATAAGAAAAACATAGAGTAGTAGGTCTATGAATGTGTGTGTGTGTTTATGTGCACACACACTTTTAGTTTTTGTAGCAAAGTGTCAATAAAAGTAGTTTAAAATGGAATAATAAAATATTGTCCAAATTTATAATAACATAGCTTAATCTAACAACAAATAAAATAACAAAGATAGTCAAATGTTTACAAGTAGATGCTACTTCTACATTACCAGAATTAATTCTTTAAATATAAAACTATAATAAATTCATCCTAAAAGAGTAATATCAATACAAGAAGAAAATGTGAGATCTCTAATTACTTACTCCATAGAAAAAGTGGCATTGGGACCAGCAGTTAGCATAATGGCTATGTCACTGGACTCCCATGTAGTCGACCGTGGTTCGAGTCCCGGACCTGGCAGCTTAAACTCACGCCGGGCACATGTGCGTGTGTGCCCAAGATCCTGAGAGGAGAATGGAGGAGAAAGGATTGCAGCGTGGCCATCCCCCCTGGGGGATGATTTCTCGCTTTCTATCTCTCTGTCCCTTTCTGTCTGCCTGGCGAGCACACGTTCCCTATAGCGAAAACCTCTCCAAAAAAAAAAAGTGGCATAAATACTGTTATCCATAAAAGTTATAGCCACAATTAAATAAACCTAATGAGAAGTAAGCAAAGTGACAAAGAGCAAATCAATATAAAGAGAGCATTGATAAACTGCAATGTAAGATATACAGAGTGGTTTACACTCTTGAGTAATTTGTATGTTTTGTCTCATTTTACTTTTCCAATCTACTCCCTGATAAGTCCTATAGTTCTTCAAGTGAGACATTTTGTTCATATCAGCTCTACTGTTGAATGTGTTATAAATTTTATCTTCACAGAGGAAGAAAGAAAAATTCTTTAACTCTTACACATGTGTAAGGCCAGAAAAATGGTTCAAAAGCATTAATATTATCCATTATCAGTTATTATACTTTTCTCACTTGTATTCATTTTGTATTATTCTCTAATTTGGTTGCTGTCTGATGAGATAATGACTATACCAGGCCATCATCATAGAAATAGTCTTCTCTACCTACCAAGCTATAGGAGTGTTAAAAAAAAAAAAAGGCCAGCTGATGGCATGGTGGTTAAGGCAGCTGGATCACACATGACCAACTATACAGTTCAATTCCAGGTACATGTGTGTGCATGCCCAAAATTGCATTAGGAAGGAGAAATGAAGGAAAAGAGATTTTCGGCTTGACTGTTCCCCATGTTGTATTCTCTCTCTCTCTCCCTGGAAAAGTGCACATAACCTTAGGCATATTAAAAAAAAAGTCATTTTTCCCTAAAAAAAAAAAAAACTGAAAACAATAAATCTTTATCATAGAAATGCATATTAAATATTGTTCTTATTAATTTATTATTTGCTAGAATGTACATGTTCTTGCCAGAGACAGAGAAAGACAAAGAGACAGAGGGAGAAGGACCCTCCCAACCCCAAGGAATGCTTACTCTATAATTGCATCTCCTCCATCTCTTCTTCTGCTCAGGAGTTTGGGCACACATGCAACACGTGTGTCCAGCATGTTTCTTACGTTGCTGGGTCTGGGACTCAAGTCGCACAGTCAGCCATGTGGGATCCAGCTTCCTTTACCACCAGGCCAAGGAACCAGCTGTGACAATATGTGCTTTTAAAATCCTATAGATTTAGCTTCAGTGCTATTAAGAGTCACAGTCATTTAACCATTGTCACATGCATAGTTTAAGTTACAACATTAAGAAAATATGTGGTTTAATAACTCATGGATACATGTGAAGTGGAATTTGGGATTCCTAACTCTTAAACAAGAATTTATTTTTTTTACCCATGAGGAGAAGCTTTCAAATGAAATAATTATGTTTTGACTCTTCCATCTTTGCATCAAGCACATGTTGAAGTATAACTTGTCATCATTATACCCAGAATAGAAGTACTGAGCAGCTCAAATTTTCATGTTGTACCTCAAATAGAAAGCTAGGCTATTTAAAGTACAAAGCCTGATTTTATTGTAATTAGAAAAAAAATTTTTCATAAAAAATATATTATTTGCCTAATTGTAAGTGTTCCCTTAAAATTTAATTACATAATTATTTATTGAATATTATAACATTTATTATCACCAATTAGCCATTTTTTTAATTTTCACTTTTTTATTTTTTCAGTGTTCTTGCCCCAAGTTGCGTGCACTCACTAGAGAGAAACTGAGAGAGGAAAAGTGAGAAATAACTCCAAACCGGGAGACCACACCACAATCCCTTCTTGTCTGTTCTCCTGGGATTTTGATCATGCACACACATGTGCTGGGCATGATTATCAATCCACTGGGTCCAGGACTTGAACTGAAGTCAGCCATGTGGGAGTCCAGCTGCCTTAACTACCATTCCACCTGCTGGCCTTGTAACCAATATCTTAATACATATGTTATTTCTCAACATAAATGCTACCTTTAAATATATTTTATTACATCATTTATGAAAATGCCATGCATATATTGGGTGATTGTAAAAGTCATGACACATTTTTGCATAGAAAAACAGAAAAATAAGTCATGACTTTTCCAATGATACAGTATTTTAAGCTTCTGATTATATATTTAAAATATATCTCTATGTATATTTATTAATAGTTTCAGTGGACAGGGTGTTTATATTATCACTTATTTAGTATTTAAAATATAGTGGTAAAGCTAAATGTTTTCAGCATATTTTCTCACAAAATATTTTACTATATACTGATTATTATACTATATACATGAGGAAATTGAGAATTAGTTAAATTATACAAAATAGAGTATTGTAAAGACGTGATTAAAGAAAATATTATGTAAAAGCAATTTTAAATATTTAATTATCAAATCCCATTAGTTATTTTACCATAATTATACATGCTTTTTTATTAAAAATGAATTATAGAAAAAATATATATATATTTTATTTTTGGAGCGGTTTTCGCTATAGGGCGCAAGCGCGCGCCAGACAGCGAGCAGAGAGAGACATAGAGATAGAAAGCGAGAAATCACCCCACAAGGGGGATGGTCACACTGCAATCCCTTCTCTTCCATTCTCTTCTTGGGATCTTGGGCACGCACGCAGACGCGCCCAGCGTGTTTTAAGCCACTGGGTCCGGGAAGTGAACCGCGGTCGACTACGTGGGAGTCCAACGACATAGCCATTACGCTAACTGCTGGTTCCTTAGAATAATAATTTTTTTAAGAGGTCCTTTCGCTATAGGGTGCATGTGCCCACCAGAGAGACAGAAAGTGAGAAATCACCCTCCAGGAGGAGTGGCCATGACGCAATCCCTACTCCTCCATTCTTCTCTCGGGATTTTGGCCATGCACGCACACGTACCTAGTATGAGTTTCAAGCAACCAGATCTGTGACTTGAACCATGGTAGACTACCTGGGAGTTCAGCAACATAACCATTACGCCATCTGACAACTCTTAGAACAATAGTCTAAAAGCGTCATTGTGATACTTTTAAGATATTTAAGTTATACTTGTAAGGACACTCTTTTTTTTTTTTTTTTTTTTCACTTAAGAAGATCTCTTTGGGCCAGCATATGGCATAGTGTTTACATTGCTGGACTACCACATGGTCAGCTGTGGTTCAAGTCCTAGACCCAGTGGCTTCAACCTCAAGCTGGCATGTGCATGTGTGCCCAAGACCCCAGTAGGAGAATGGAGAAGAAGGGATTTTGGTGTGCCATCCCCCTGCAGAGTGATTTTTCACCTTCTGTATCTCTGTCTTTCTCTGTCTCTCTCTCTGGTGAATGCACACACCCTAGGCAAAAATTTCTAAAAAAAAAAAACCAGAACAAAACGATGATCCCTTCATTTGGCATAGAATAATAACTTAATGGATAGATTTGTTTTGCAAATAAGTTGTAATTGTTGATTTTAAAGCAAAATATTTACTTTTTAAATACATTTCAATGCTAAATATCAAATGTCAGCTGATTAAAACTTATCTCTTAGAAGGAGCATTAAAGAACTAATATTCTACCACTATTAACTTTTCTGGTGCAGTTTAAAGGACATGGGTACATATATTGGTTATCAGAAAAGTAATGGTGTATTTTTCTTTGTTTTCTATGCAAAAATCCATCATTCGTTTTCTGGCAACCCAATAGATTTCTTATTTTTATGGTATAACAAAGAGCTGAAACAGCTAACTTAAATCATGCTTGTGGTTGAGGAAGAGTTAAGTAGCGATAAGTGGAAAGTAAAATTAGAAGAGGGAATTGTCAACAGGTGACACGGTCAACTCTGCCATTCCAGTCCCAGACCTGGCAGCCTGGAAAACACAGCAGGCACATGTGCATGCATGCCCAAAACTCTGAGAGGGGAATAGAGAAGAAGCGATTGTAGTCTGACCATCCTCCCAGGGTGTGATATTTACTTTACTTCTCTCTCTGTCTCTCTGCTCCTGCCATGTTCCCCAAAAAAGAAGAGATAATTGATTGAAAGGTACATTTATTATTCTTTTAAAAATTGCCATACATTGTACCATACAATCCATGAGCAATACATCTGTATTTAAAAGTACATGTTATTTCCTCAAAGTATTTAAAATACTTTTTTATACAATATATTAGATTTTATTTCCATGTGGTTTTCAATAAAATGATTTTCCAGAGGTCATACTTTCCTATTTTGATACTTAGGTAACTTTCAAGTCCCACATAATTCCATAGTTTATCTCTTCCTTTAGTTTTGATACTTCAATTAGCCTGTCTATTGTTCAGTACTTGGACAGAATAAATAGACAGTGAATATATGCATAGGGATTTAATATGGGGATTTTATATTTTAGGGATTTTATATTTTTAAATCAAAATATCCTATTCTCTGTTGGTTAAAGTGCCAAGTGCTTATGTTTAAACTATAAATTATGTAAATAACAACAGAAAAAAGCATGCTGTGCTTTGTATTAGTAAGTCTTCTTATTGCCTCTACATTTGGTCTCTGAAATGTTTACAATGATCAACTCTAGATTAGCATTTCCCAATGCTTTGTCCCTGGAAAAATATTATTTGAAGGTATTCATCAAGAAAATGTTTCATGTTACAAAAACATTTATAAACCCATCATGCCATATTCTCCTTTTGAAACACTGCAATCCAAATATCCACAGTAAATTCTCTCATGTATCTTCATAGAAAAATTCACTTACCTCTAACTCACAGAACCCATGGCTTTTCTGAAGAACATTAATTTTATGTAATTTCCAGTGAAGACTCATGAAAAGAATGACCCACAGTGGACCAGCAGTTGGCATAATGGCCATGTCGCTGGACTCCCATATAGTTGACCATGGTTCAAGTCCCAGACCCAGTGGTTTAAACTCACACTAACTCACACTGGGTGCATATGCGTGCATCCTCAAGATCCTGAAAGGAGAATGAAGGAGAAGGTGTTTCAGAGTAGCCATCTCCCACCCCAGGGTGGGGGAGGTGATTTCTCACTTCCTGTCTCTCTGTCTCTGTATTTCTGGTGAGCGCATGTGCCCTGTAGCAAAAACCTCTGAAAAAAAGGAAAAAAAAAAAAGAATGATCCACAGAAATATTAGGGAATTGCTGTCTTAGGTGGATTTTTTTTTAAAGTTTTGAAATTCTTAATGGCACAAGTTAATAAACAATGTATTTTCATTTAGAGTAAATTATCCTAAACTGAAGGTGTTTTTATATCTAAAGAAATTAGCTTTCTTCCATTTCTATGAGTCTGCCTACCACAAAGTAGCCTGCAAAATTGGCTTTGCTGAGCTGGAAAAGTAACATATTCAGTGAATTCAATAAGCTGACCTATAAAGACCTGGCAATAGAGTCATAAATAATAATGAGTGTGTTATTCTCAATTCAGTCAGCTGTGGGGGTTTTCCAAACCATTAAACAACTTCCCAATTTGCTACAATTCAGCATAAAATGCTGTACTTTTTCCAAAAGGAGGCTAAGAATAAGAGATAGCAAATAATGAGGTAAAAATTTAGGGAGTGATGAATATTCAATCACAATGAACACCTGAAATTGGGTTTCAGTGAATAGTCACTTACAATTTTCATCTATTATAAAAATAAAAGATAGAATTCTGTCCTAACCATTAGATTTCCCTTTATGCGACTATATAATATACATTCATATTGATGTTCTTTTTCTCAGTATCCACTAAAGCATGAATAAAATTGAGCAGATAAACAGATTATCATTATCCCTGCACCACGGAGCTGTCCCAAGGATTGGGGATATATTTAAAGAGGGGTTTCCCTTGGCCACTTCTTCCATTTTCAATTATGTATGTTTCCCCTAACTCCGTTTTATTTCCTTTGCTGGAACTAAATATTTATTTCTGTTATTCAGTGGTATGTGCTTATACATTAGTATATTCTCAACATCTTATCTCCAATATCTGATGTACATTGGGTAGCTGATAGCTAACTGTGTCTTGCATTATAAGACACTTTTAAAAATAGATGTTTATCTGCATCTTTTACAGCTGGATTTTTTAAATTGATTGTTCCAAAATTCATTTGTGTTTAACTTCTGGGTATATTTTCTTGAAGTAATTTTATTGCTCATTGCAATTAGTATTTATTTGCATAATAATATATGATATCCAACTTGAGCTTTTAACCCACTATTTTTTTTTCTTTTTAATTTGTTAAAGGGCATGTGCCCTGGCCCACGGGGTATGTTCAAGTCACATTACCTTCTCCTCTATTTCTCCCTTCTTTTGGGAATGTTGGCATGCACGTGCATATGCCAGGTATGTTTTCCAAGTGGCTGGGTCTAGTACTTGAACCTCAGAGCTGACCATGTATGGTACAGCTGCTTTAATGGCCACACCATTGGATGACCTAACTTACTATTAACAGTGCCCTTTGTACTTACAGTTTTCTACGGTTCTGTTTGCTTCCTACACTGAGACTTGATTTATAACATCTTCTAGCATTTAATTTTTCTCCCGAGTTAAAATAGTTACTAAATGACTCATCCTTTCAGTTTTTGAGGATTGATATATGCAAGGGAAAAAAAAGGAAATAATTACAGTGTACAGAAAATGACAACCCAACTCCATCATACTAAGTAATAAATAGTACTATGAAACTGATAGCAGGTTTCAAAGAAATTTTGTGAGGATGGAATAAAAGAATCTTAGTAATCAAAATATAATGCTGGTGAATAATATTTAAAGGTAGCTGACAACATACATACAGTAAAATATGTTAGAATATTTCCATCATTTGTTTAGATTACCGTTGTCAATCAAATAGTTTGGTCTTTTTAGATCACCATAACAAAATATTATAGACTGAATAATTTAGCAGAAATATGTTTTCTCAAATTTTTACAGGTTAAAAGCCTAAATTCAAGGTGCTGACAAGTTTCTATTCAATATTCTCTTTGATGGCTTGCCAATAGTCACCTTTTCACTGTGACACGGCCTTTCCACTCCAAAAATGAGTGAGATCTCTGGTGTCTCATCCTCATCTACTTTCCATCAAAAGCCAGGGTCTTATTGGTTTTTATGGCTGAGTAGTATTCCATAGAGTATATGTGCCACAGTTTTACAATCCATTTCTCTGTTCGTGGGCATTTGGTTTGGTTCCATGTATTAGCAATTGTGAATAGTGCCACAATAAACACCGATGTGCAAGCACTTTCCTGATTAAGAATTCTTCTGTCCTTTGGGTAGATACCAAGGAATAGGATTGCTGGATCATATGGTAGTTCTATTTGTGTAACTTTGAGGAATCTCCAAATTGTTCTCTACAGTGGCTGGAACAGATAATTCTTTGCTTTTACATATTTTTTACACAATTACAACATATATATATATATATATATATATATATATATATATATATACACACACACATATATACACACAGATTTTTTTAAATTTATTTTCATTCATTTCTTCCATGAGACAGGAGACAGAGAAGGAGAGACAAAAGCACAACGGTGTCTTCATGCTGTGAACTCATCCTCAGCCTCAGCAAGCTTCGATCATAAGCACACAAGTTCCTGATACACACAGGGAAACTTGAGGACAAATCCGTAAACTTCCCATCTCATGTGGACTCAGCATCACAGTTCACTGTGTAACTGCTACACCAAGGCTGGTCCTATATAAATGTTCTAAGATGAATTATTTGAACTTAAAATTAATCTTCGCTTGATAATTATGCCATAATTGTTAAAATACTGTCCAGTCACATGCACTACAGAGAATAATAATATAAATATAAAATGTTACTATCAATAATATGCTAGTCTATCTTTGATAAAAATCATCTCACATATCTCTTCCTTTATTCATTCTTCATTCATTCACTCATTTTACAATGACTTATCTGTATCAGAAATATGACCTGTGGGTTTAGCATTGAATCAAACAGGACAGTCCCTGCATTAATGTAGCTTTCACCTTCTTTTTTAAAAAAATATTTTATTGAACTTTTTTTATTAATTAATTAATTTATTTTAATTTGACCAGAGAATGACAAAGTGAGAAAGAGAGTAGGGGGGAGTGAGAAAGCAAACCAAGCCACTAGGCCTAGGACTTGAACCACAGTGGGTGATGTGGGAGTCTAGCATCCTTAACCACCACACTTCCGGCCAGCTCCTATAGCTTTCATCTTATCAGGAAGGGAATAAATACAATGTGAAGGGATGGTAACATTTTTTTTTTATTTTGGGGAAGAGGTTTTGTTATAGGGTGTGTGTGCTCACCAGTATTTTGGGGAAGAGGTTTTGCTATAGGGTGTGTGTGCTCACCAGAAAGACAGAGAGATAGAGAATGAGAAATCATCTCTTGGGGGAGATGGCCAAACCACAATCCCTTCTCCTCCATTCTCCTCTCGGGATCTTGGGCATGCACGCACACGCTCCTGGCATGAGTTTAAGCCACAGTGTCCGGGACTTGAACCGAAGTCGACTGCATGGGAGTCCAGCAACATAGCCATTACACCAACTGCTGGTCCTGGTAACAGATATTATTACAAACCATGCATTATACATCATGTATTTACAAGAGTGGTGAATAGAAGTAAATGGAAAAAGGTGAGAGAATCATGTGGGTTGTCAATTTACATAAGTTAGCCAAGAAAAGCCTCTTTGACAAAATTACATTAAGGGGAGACATAAAAGAGACAAAGGAAAAAATCAAATTGATATTAAACAAAAAGGTGTTCTAGGAAGGAACAGCAAATGTGAAACTCTGAGCAGAGTGAGAATGTACTTGACACGTTTGAAGAATATCAAAGAGGCCAAGGTAACTAGATCTCTCTGGACAAGTTTGCTGGGATGCAGAAGATGAGCTCAGTATGTTCAACCAATTCAGGGCTTATAGGCCACCACCATAGGTACTTTAGTTTTTATTATGATTAATAGGGAAAGTCATTAGAGGATTTATGAGCAGAGAAAAGCCAAGCTTATGTGTTTTTATTTAATTTTTATTATGGAAATATTCAACTACATTCAAAAGTATAGAGAAACTATATCTTAAAATAATTATTCTAGCTAATGTGTAAAAAATAAACTATATGATGTTGCAGTAGCCAAGATCCTAATAGAAGACACAATTCATCAAAGACGGTTTAGTTGTAGGTATTTTAATAAAATACTATTCACAGAGATTTGTCTAGGGAATCCAAAAAGGGATATTGAGGAGTCAGAGCCTGTGAAGTAAGGGGAAGATGAAGGAAACCCAAAGATACCAGAAGTGTGTTAGAAGTCTCCCTACCTGAGCTAGTCATAAAGAGACAGCCACATTATGCAGGAAGTAGAGAAGAAATATTTTTACTGTCCTTCTTACCCTCTGATTAGCTTATAATTCCTATTGGCTAGGCCTACTCAAAAGCAATTCAGCGGGACCAGCAGTTGACATAATGGCTATGTTGCTGGATTCCCATGTAGTCGACTGTGGATCAAGTCCCGGACCTGGTTGCTTAAATTCATGCCAGGTGCATGTACGTGCGTGCCCAAGATTCTGAGAGGAGAGTGGAGGAGAGAGATTGTGGCATGGCCTTCTCCCTTGGGAGATGATTTCTCGTTTTCTGTCTCTGTCTCTGTCTTTCTGGCGAGCACACGTGCCCTATAGCAAAAACCTCTCAAAAAGAAAAAAAAAGGCAGTTCAGAAGGAAGTCATGATGCAGTTCCAAGAAGCTCCCCAAGGCATTGACCAGAATAGAGAATATACTAAATGAATTATGGGGATACCTACAAAAGATTAGCAACACAAACAAGAAGGAATAAAAGCAGATATTTCAGTAAGAGGAAATTAATCAAAGTGATGAGGATCTAAGCTTGTTTCCTGATTACAATAGAAAATATATTCTGGATATATATTGAATGTAAAACTACAGGTATTATACAGGTTTTGATGTGTTGAAAAATTGAAGAAAAAAAGATTTAATAGGGATCTTAATGTATTTGACTTCATACATAGAATGGAAGTTTGGATGGATGGATAAATAGATTAAAAGAGACTGAGATAGAAAAAGAGTGAGAGAACAAGAGAAATGTTTTAAGAATGGAGTCACTAAACAAGATGTATTTTGAATAAATATCACTGCCTTGAATTCTACTTGATCTTTTTCTTTCATTATTCTGTACATACTTTCTTTCTTCTCAAAATAGCTTGGACTTTTTCCTATGCCTGGCAAGCATGTATTTTTCATTATTAGTTAAGTTTAAGCAAGAACTCCCTGATTTGTTTCTTTATCATGTAACACCTGTTTAAGCATGTCTTCATCTCTTCTTAGAACACCTTGCTCATATCTTAATTATAGTTATCTCTGCTAATAGTGGAACATTTTGATTTATTTTATTACATTTATCTCTTTTTCTTAGTAAATAATGATAACTTATGGTTCAGAAAATACTTTTATTTATTTTTTTGTGATAATGCCTCTAAAAATAGTATAAATGTAATATATGCCTATTTTATCAGTTAATTAAACACACTTTCCTGTATGTTAAAATTAATCAATTTAATTCATATTTTTACAAAGAAAAAAGTAATTTAAATCTTTATAAATGATGCCATATAATTTTCTTTTTAAAATAATTTTCAGTTATTATTATTTTTTAATTTGACCCAAGATATGGAGAAGGGGAAAGTTATTCAAACCATGGCCATCCTGTGGGAGTCCAGTGCCTTAACCACCATGCCACCTGCTGGTCCCAATGTCATTTTATTTTCAATCTCCCTATCAGACTAACAGTAATACAATTCACACATAACATTTAGAACAATTAGAAACAATTCTACATGATCAACAACTATGTCTGCAAGGATATACCAAAAATTTAAAGTTAATATGGCTGTCTCACCCTTCTCAGGAGTCTCACCCTGATCCCTAATATTACTTCTCCTTATGGTGGTGTCTGTTGAAGGAAGAGGTTTATATATCTTTACAATTGGGGGTAGAGATCTTTTGTTTTACATACTGTTTATTTGGTCCTCATGGACTCTGCTAAAATGTCTCTGGTTGTCTTCAGAGGTAGTTAGTGATGCTCACTGATTCTAAATCTAACCCTGCAGGCTTTACCTTAGGGCACTGACCTCATCAGCTCCTGCT
>NW_006203794.1:654698-678012 GCF_000334495.1 Tupaia belangeri chinensis
GAAGAGTCTCACAGCTGGCATAGCCGGTTGAAAACTGGTTATAGTTCAAATTCAGAATGCATAGCATGTTTCATTATTTTTATTTTAACTTATTCAAAGCAATCTGTAAAATATTTATGTGGGGCATTAGAAATCAATTACCAATTTAGTAAAGTATATTTCTTATACTAAGATACATTTTATATTTTAAATATATTTTCTTCTAATATTATTTTCTAGCCAAGAATATTAGCAAGTCTTTCTTCCAGATATCAAAATTTTGTTAACTATACTTCTTTTTTAATTTTTTGGAGGAGGGTTTCTTAGTTTTAGATTGGTTTGAATATGAAGTTTATTCTTAGGCCCAAAACTCAACTTGCAGCTCCTACAAATAACTTTAGGTGTGAAAATAGGTTCCGTGAGTGGAGTCATTGTGCCAAAGATGTTTCTGGTATTCTAAGGAAAAGGACAGATTTTGGCTGAAAAGTTACATGCTTATTTCACAAAATTAAGCTTCATTTCAAAACGTACACTGAAATACAGTGAAAAACTCGTTCCAAAACAGAATGTTGAGGTGGAGTACCACTGAACTTCACAAGGTTTTCAAGTTGCACAGTGAAGTAAGTGGAACAAACTAGTTTGTGTTAGTTTTTTCTAAACATTTCGTTCAAATTGGTTTTCTTCAGTCTTCGTGGGCTTTAAAAGCATAATGCATTCTAATATTGTCTTATTCTTCTTAACTATTTTCACTGCTTTTATGTCCTCCAAATTTCACTCTCTATTATAGAGTGCAGATAGTCGATATATAATAAGTGGATACATCTAATATCTTTCTTTCATAGCCTGGCTTACTTCACTCATCGATAGATCCTCCATATCTGACCACTTTCTACCAAATGTCAGGGTCTTGTTATTTTTTATGGCTGAGTAGTATTCCATAGAGTATATATGCCTCACTTTTCAATCCATTCATCAGTTTGTGGACATTTAGGTTGGTTCCATGTTTTGGCAATTGTGAATAATGCTGCAGTAAACATTGATGTGCAAGCACTTTTTTGACTGAGTATTCTCCTGTCCTTTGGGTAGATACCCAGAAGTGGGACTGCTGGATCAAATGGTAGTTCTATTTGTAGATCTTTGAGAAACCTCCATATTTTTCTGCACAGTGGCTGAACCAGTTTACATTCCCACCAACAGTGTCGGAGAGTTCCCTTTTCACCACATCCCCACCAATATTGATCATTTTTTATATTCTTTTTTTGGGGGGGTGGGGGAGAGGTGTTTGCTATAGGGTGCATGCACTCGCCAGAAAGACAGAGAGGGACAGAGAGATAGAAAGCGAGAAATCACCTTCCAGGGAGGATGGCCACGCCGCAATCCCTTCTTCTCCATTCTCCTCTCGGGATCTTGGGCACGCATGCACACGTGCCTGGCATGAGTTTTAGGCCACTGGGTCCGGATGCGAACCATGGTCAACTAAGTGGGAGTCCAGCAACATAGCCATTATGCTATCTGCTGGTCCCCACTTTCTATAATCTTAATATTTGCCATTCTGACAGGGGTTAGGAGGAATCTCATTGGGGTATTACTCTGCATCTCCCTTATGATGAGGGATGTTGAGCATTTCCTCATATGCTTTTTGGCTGTTCATATGTTTTCCCTAGAGAGATTTTTGTTCAGCTCATTTCCCCATCTTTTAATTGGGTTAATCTTTTTTTTTTTTTTCCGCATAAGGCACCTGAGTTCCTTGTGTATTCTGGTTATCAGTCCCTTGTTTGAAGCATATTTAACAAAAATATTTTCCAATTCTGAGGGTCAACACTTGTTACTGTGTCCTTAGCTGTGAAGAAACTTCTTAGTCTGATATAGTCCCACTTGTCTATTTTAGGGATTATTGTCTGTGCTTTCAGAGTCTTATTTAGGAAATCTTTGCCTACTCCAGAACTTTTCGATTTCCATTTGCGTGGAATATCTTTTTCCAGCCCTTCACTTTTAGTCTGTGTATGTGTTTATCCATAAGGTGAGTTTATTGTAGACAACAGATAGAGGGTTTCTGTTTTTTTTTTTTTTTTTTTTTTTTTTTTTTTTTTTTTTTCCGAGGCTGCGATTGGAGAATTCAGTCCATTGAAATTTAATGTAATTATTGATATTTCCGTATCTGGTCCTTAAGGGAGCCATTTTCTTGGTTACCTTTTGTTCTCGTATAACTGTCTGTCTGACTTTTTAGCTTTCCTGGTATAGTACTCCCTTCAGAACCTCTTGAAGAGCTGGCCTGGAGTTGGTAAATCCCTTCAGATTTTGTTTATCTAAGAATGTTTTTGTCTTTTTTTCTTATATAAAAGATAATCTTTCCAGGTATAGTATTCTTGAAATTGTCATTCATTCAACACTTTGACTATATATCCCCATTCTTTCCTTGCCTGCATGTTTCCGTAGAGAGATCCGATGTTAGCCTGATGGGTAACTTGACATTTCCCTCTTGCCAACTTTAGTATCTTGTCTTTTTCTGTTGTTTTTGCCAGTCTGGGTATGATGTGTCTTGGGAAGGATCTTCTTCGGTTGATTCTACTTGGGGTCCTATGTATTTCTTGGGTCTAGATATTTGAATGCCTTTCTAGGTTTGGAACATTTTCTTCCAGGATATCATGGAATAAATTATCTAGGCCCTTATTATTTCCTTCCTCTTCTGGGATACCAATTATTCGTATGTTGGAGTGCTTGTTGGTATCCAATATTCCTTGTATATTATCCTCATTTTTCATGGTTGTTTTCTCAGTCTTCTTGATACTTTTTTCTAGGTTAGATGTTTTGTCTTCTACCTTAGAGATTAGAGATTAGATCTTCTTCTTGATCTAACCTACTTTTAATACTTTCAAGGGATGTTTTGATTTCCTGTATCACATTCTTCAATCCTAGAAGTTCCATCTTGTTCTTGTTTAAAGTATCTATTTCTTCTTTCAAATCATGAAAGGACTTCCTCATCTCCTGGAGCTCCTTGTCTCTTTTCTCTTCCATCTCAGTTAGTTTGGTTACTACAAATATTCTGAATTCCTTATCAGACATGTCCATGACGTCCATTGTAATGACTGTGGATGATGTAGGCTTGATGATTTTCCTTGGGGGAGAGGCCTTTTGTTGGTTGCTCATATTTCTTGAGCCTCTGCAATTGTTCCTAGTCATCAGGTGACCTATATGTTGCTTCCTAACGTAATTAAGGTATCTCTGAGTGTTAAAAGTTATATAGGATTAGAAAATGGATGATTTCTCTTATGATTGGCCTACCTGTTGCTCAAAAGTATCATGTACTGTTGTCACTGGTCCTGGGTGACCCAAAGTCCTGCCTGGTTCTAAGAAGTGGTAAGCATCCAAATGACCTAATAAGCAACACCTCAAGAACAAAGAAAAACAAAACAAAACACTAAAATTCAGAGAGTTCAAAGGCAAGTGGGGAAGAGCCAGAGGATGAGTGACGGGTCCTGGGTGGAAGGGCCTGATGTCGCAGGTCGCCTGGGGTCCGGAACTGCTGGCCAGCTCAATTTGGTTTGCAGGTGGGGTGTATGGGAATTTGTCTTAAAGTCCCACAAGACCAACCTGAAGTCCAGAGAGAAGCAAGAGTGGGGATGTGGGAAGGACTGGGGTGGGAGGGCCTGCAACTGCAGGCCACCTGGTGTCCAGAACTCTTAACTATTCTTCTAACACATCACTAAGTCATGTGCCTTAAATGTAACCCTGTAATATTTCAGTTAATAAGCATTCAAATTATGCAATGTTTTCTACAAAATACTATACTAAATGTTCATTATGCCTTTCTGACTCCGAATATGTAAATCAATTAGAAAATTAAATAACATATAAAGGTCATTCTAGGAAAAGAAACATTCCTGCAAGTGCAATTTTAGTCAATAATGTGACTTAAATGTATAATTCACTCATTGTGTCAGCTCTGTGGTAGACCCTTTACAACTCATGGTGCATGGGTTTGTCTACTGGGGAAAACAGAAACATAAATAAATAAATATGCAATAAATCTTGTAGGCGAATATGGTGCTGGTAGGTAGGGAGATAAGAGAGCAGCCTGAAGAGAAGAGTAGGCAATATTCCCTGACATCAGGGAAGTCTTCATAATGGAAGATATATGCACTAGGTCTTGGAAAAGGAGTAGATGTTTCACAGACATGTAGGAAAAAGAGGGTATTAAGGAGCAAATCCAGTGTAACCTAAAATACATGACATAGATTAAAATACATACTTGCAGAAATGCTTGTTTTCTATGTATTTTTCTTCACTGACTCCTATTATACAATACAAGAGTACTTCCAAAGTTCATGGAAAGTGGAATTAAAGTATGAGTTTGTTTTGGTTCAAAGTTTTTAAAAATCTATGCAGTTTTTCACATTTGCATTTTTTTGGCTTTTCCACTTACTATTTTATTTTATTTATTTTTTTGTATATACATTCAATCGCATTGTTTAACTTACAATGTGAGCATTTCAATATGTGAACATTTCTCCCCAGTCCCATTGATCAAAATATCTTCAACCAGTAACACCACGCTTCCCCATCCCGTCAATGTTCTACCTCCATATCCCTGTAAGATGAGGTGTATGTGGAGGAGTGGGGCCTCACATATGCATTTTTGCTAATTTACTGTTCATTGGTTGCTTAGAATGTGTTCTTAAAATCAATTATTCTTGGGACCAGCAGTTAGCGTAATGGCTATGTCGCTGGACTCCCATGTAGTTGACGGTGGTTCGCGTCCCGGACCTGGTGGCTTAAACTCATGCCGGGTGCGTGTGCGTGCGTGCCCAAGATCCTGAGAGGAGAATGGAGGAGAAGGGATTGCGGCGTGGCCATCCTGCCTGGGGGGTGATTTCTCACTTTCTATCTCTCTGTCTGTCTGGTGAGCACACGCGCCCTATGGCAAAAACCTCTCAAAAAAAAAAAAAAAGAATTATTCTTTCCAAGATTGAGCGTCTACTCTTTCAAAGAGAATAAATAATGCTAGATCTCTTTAATAGGACTGCAATGAAATTAATAACAACATATATGAAAGTGTTCTGTAAACTGAAAAGTACAATTACACATGTATTTTCAAGAATCGTTTGGTAGATACCACATATGAATGATAAGATATGTTAGGAAGAGTTAAATAATATTAAGTTGTAAAATTATACTTAAAATTGCTTTTATGAGATTAATAATACAAACCAAATCATTGCTATAATGAAGACCTGAGAACTGTTTTCTTTTTCTGTTTTTTAAGATTTTTTTTCCAAGGAGCACTTGTGCTCACTGAAGAGAGACAGAGACAAAAAGAGAGAGACAGTGAGAAATCACTCCCTGGGCATTGGCCATGTCACAATCCCTTCTTCTCCCTTCTCCTCTCAGGATTTTAAGCACACAAGCATATGTGCCTGTTGTGTTTTTTAAGTTGTTGTGTCGAAGATTCAAACTGTGGTCCACCATGTGGGAATCCAACACTTTAACCACCACACACCACCTACTGGCCTAAGGAAAGTTTTCTTTGTTTGTCTCTTTCTTTTATTTTTTAGAGAGAGAGAAATTTTTTGTTATAGTGCACATTTGCTCACTGAGAAGACAGAGAAGACAGAGAGACAGAAAGTGAGAATTACCACCAAGGGAAGATGGCCATGCCACAATCCCCTCCCCTCCATTCTTCTCTTAGGATTTTGGACATGCACTCACACGCACCCAGCGCGAGTTTTGAGCTGCTAGGTCTGGGACTTAAACTGAAGTCGAGTAAGTAGAAATCTAGCAATGTAACCATTACACCATCTGCTGGTCTCAGAAGTCTATTTTTAATTCTAAGACATGAATTAATTTTATTTACCAACTACCTATTACACACACACAAAGCAAATAGTTACCTAACTTTAAATAAATTAGTTCTATTTAGAAGTTCTATTCATTAGGACAAATTTAATCGATCTATAAATTTCTTAGACTCCCCTTTTTTTTATTTTTTTTTTTCTCTTTTTTTTGGAGAGGCTTTTGCTATAGAGCATGTGCGCTCACCAGAAAGACAGAGAGAGACATAGAGAAAGGAAGCGAGAAATCACCCCCCAGGGGGGATGATCACGCCGCGATTCCTTCTCCTCCTTTCTCCTCTTGGGATCTTGGGCATGCACGCACACGCACCCAGCGTGAGTTTAAGCCACTGGGTCCAGGACTCAAACCACAGTCGACTATGTGGGAGTCCAGCAACATAGCCACTATGCTAACTGCTGGCTCCAGACTCCCCACTTTAAAAGTCAACTTTATATTAAGAGCAGACAAAAGTAAATCAGAATATAGGGCCAGCAGGTGGTGTGATGGTTAAGATGCTGAATCCCATAAGGCCTACTCTGCGTTTCAAATGTCAGACCCAATCACACCAGATTTATGTGTGTGCATGCCCAAAACCTGAAAGGTGAATGAAGGGTAAGAGATTACAGCATGGCCATGTCCTCTAGGGGATGATTTTTCATTTTCTCTCTTTCTCTAGCACATGCACATACCTTATAGCAAAACAAACAACAAAGTAAATAAGAATAGAACCTCAAAAATTTCAAATTTTTTTGGTCCCTTATTTACCAGTTCTGATTTGAGAGTAGAATAAAATATGAATGAAAGTAATAGAAATAATTATAGCCAATCACATACTTCACTTTGAATGACACATTCTCGGAGTTACTAGGTGAATGCTCTGTCTTAATGACACGCTCAAAGCTGTTATCCACCCAGGGAGTGAGACTGAGACCTGGGATAATATCAAGCACTGTGAAGAATTTGAGATTTTACCCTATTTGCAAATCACCATAGTTTCATGGATGCTGACAACAAGTGTAAGATTCTTGGGTTAAAAAAAAAAAGGCTTTAATAATCACAGCAATAGTAATAACCAGAATAATACCATTTACCCACTTCCATAAATGCCAATGACCACTAGGTGACTTGAAGAGGTTGGGTGATGCCTGTGCCTGTAAATGGAGGAACCCTGAACTTAAAGAATCTGAGTATTTCCTAAGAGGAAGTAAGCATGCCTGCCCTTTGCCCCGAAGGAAGATGCTTCATGCTCTCCCCTGCTCGTTCTGTTTTTTAACTGAACATTAGGCAAATCTGGTCTTTGCTCCAGAGGGAATCATTACCACCAACTACTAGAGTATTTGCTATTGAAATATTCTTGAAGGGTAGGCCAGGCCAAGAGTGAATGTGTCTACTCTTGAATATGGCAGAAATATGAGCACCATGGAAAACTGTCTGTTAGGAGATAGTGTATAGAGCCAAAAGTGGAGTTATCAGTGATGCTGAAAAAATACTTAGTTCAGCAGAGGTTTCTACCATTGCTCTCTGATGTACAAGCCCTCTGTCACCTCACTAGTAGGCAACTTGTTTAATGGTTCTTGATCAGTACTTGGTTCCATTAATAGACAGTTTCTCAGTTCTTCACATAAATTTCAACTTTATCCTATCATTTGCTAATACTCTGTGCTATAATTATAAATGTTTTCAAATATATTCTATAATATATACACATATACACACATACATTATTCCTGTATGTAATTTGTGTATTATAAATATTAGTAGGAATAACTTCTTTCTTCATAATATTTACCCTCAAACATTTGTTCATATAAATTTTTTTTCTATTTCTAATTATTACATTCAAAATACAGGTACTGGAGAGAGGAGAAGCAGGGTCTTGCCATTAAGAGTTTTCTCCAAGTTCTCTTTTTTCAGGAATGCAAAAATGCCCTTGAAATATTCAAGTTGTTCTAGAGTGGCGTTGAGTGTAGCATAGTGAAAATACAACATGATCTTATGTTGAGAAACACTCTACGTCACCATATACACTGATGATCACCGCTTTAAACATCATCTCCCAACATACATCTACATTAATTTGATTAATGTGGCTGCTAGCAAGACTTTCTTTTTTTTTTCTTTTCTTTTCTTTTTTTCTTTTTCTTTTTAAGAGAGATGTTTCTATAGGGCATGGGTATTTGCTAGAGATACAGAGAGACAGAAAGCAAGAAATCCCCCGCAGGAAGGACACCATGCCACAATCCCTTCTCCTCCATTCTCTTCTGCATGCACACACATGCACATGAGCATGAGTTTTAAGCTTTTGGGTCTGGGTTTCGAACTGCAGTGGACTACGTGAGTGCATAGCAATGTAACCATTATGCCATCTGCTGGTCCCAGGCTGCTAGCAGTGACTTTCAACTACTATGTAAGTCAAGAGGGTCATGTAAAAAGAACAAAAGAGGAATGGATAGTTTATTGGTTCCTGTTTTGAAAGTCAGTTGACATCTGCACCGTCATAAAGCTATGACAGACAGTTTTTCAACACAGTTTAATATATGGCTGTTTAACTGTAAGTACTGGAAAATAATAATCATATGTCCTATTTTACTATAAATTACTTTAAGTTAGGAGTTTATGCATTATTCCAAAGTATCTGGCATAGGGCTTGACACACTCCAAATTATGTCCATACCCTTAATATTGAGATTCATACATTTATATTTTCCCTTATCTCTAAAGTTTTTCAGTAAAGATGTTTGAGCAACTCATTTTATCCCCAAACTTCACAAACTCTACAAAGCATATGCCCAGTGGAATTAGTTTTACTTGGGAGAATTATTTTAATCCCTTATTGACTTGCAAGTTGCATCTACCTTGATGTTTTCACAGGAGCTTACTTCACTGATGATGATCAAAAGAGGTATGTTTGACTTTGATCAGAGTAAATCTAAAGAAAGTTGGAAATCTGCAAATATAAAGTGATTAAAATTCTTTCTCCATCATCTCTTCGTGAAATAAGGGAAGCCACATACTGACTGATAGCTTATAATTAGTGTGAGACAAATTAAAAGGTTTTTATTTAAAGATAATTGAGATAGTACTAAAGTAAAACAAAAGTTTAATGCTAGTAATGCATTATTGTTGGAATCAAGGAATCCAGTTTTTCAAAAGTAAATGTAAGTATTCTGTTCAGTTGGTGTCCTGCAGAGAAGTGTCAAAGTATTTTCAGAGCTTATCATTAGCATTAATTCCTATGCAATAAAGTGTAAAAAAGTAAAGGGAAAATTTTCAATGTTTTATGTGAAACCATAAACTCTTCAAAGGCTTAAGGCAGTTACTTCTTCAGGATATACTATATAGGTAACTTGCTGATTTTTCTCTCTCAAGGAAGAGATGCTAAAGAATTACATTACATTTAGTTTATTATTAAAATGGTCAGTCTGGCCCAGCAGGTGTTGTGGTGGTTAAGGCACTGGATCTCACATGGTTAACTCCAGGGTTTGAGACCTGGACCCAGTAGCTTGAGGAACATGCGGGCAACACGTGAGTGTGTGGCCCAGAATCCTGAGAGAAGAATGGAAGAGAAATGATTGTGGTGTTGCCATCCTCCCAAGTGATAATAATTTCTCACTTCTTTTTCTATCACTCTCTGTCTTTCTCTGGGAGTGCATGTGCCCTATAGCAAAAGGGGGGGGGAGGGGGAGAAAGGCAAAATTTTTTTTTTCAGAGGGATTTTTGCTATAGGGCACATGTATTCACTGGAGAGACAGAAGGAGAAAGAGAGAGAGAGAGATGAGAAAAAAAGCGAGACATCATCCCCAGAGAGATGGTCAGGCCGCTACCCTTCTCCATTCTCCTCTCAGGATTTTGGGTACACATTCACACAGCAAGAGTTTCAAAAAGCTGCCTGGTCCAGGACTTAAACTGTGGTCAACTATGTGGGAGACCAGCAGCAGAACCATTACACCATCTTCAAATCCTCAAACAAAAGGCCAAATTCTAAGGAAGCCCATTTATAAATTACAAAATAAAGGTAAACTTTCAAATTTTCTTTAAAACACAAGGTAACACTATTACACGTAACCAGGATCGACTGACTCACATAGTTCAACAAAAGAAAAATATCACATTGAAGACACAATAAAGAAACTGCTCATGTAGAGGATAGTAAATAAAACAGCCTTGTCAAAGTAGGAGGTTGATTTGGAGGAATGACCCTGAACCAGGTGTTTCAAGTTACAATAGGAAATACTTTTCAATTGTAGTGAAAGGAATTAAAACAAGACAGCAAAGCAGTGAATGATGAACATGGATGCTTTAAGGCATTGCATGGAAGTGGTCAGAATTCTCTGTATGACTCTGTACCACAGACAAGAATTCAAATTACTAGTTTTTCTCAAAAATTCAGGAAAGAGCTAATAAGAATTCCAATCAGGGAACTGACTTTTGAAATAGAAAGTAATGAGATGGAAGAATCATGGGCAGTATTACAATGATCAGCAATATTTGCTAACTTTTGGGATGTGAGGCTGACTAAGGAGACAAAGAACTTGGCTAAACTGAAACAGCAGTGGATCTGGGGTCTCAGAAACAAAAGTGAATTTGGGGAATATTTACCTATTTATATAGTAAATTTTCCAAGTTAATTTGAAGCAGTGAAACTGAAAAATATAAGTGCAGATAAATATTCCAAATCACCAGTAAAAAAAAAGAAGATAATTTAAGTAGAGGAGAAAGAACGGAAATGGGGAAAAATAAGTTCTGAATTAAATATGTGAATTTGAATTGTCAGTTGAATATCTAGTTTTTATGATTCCTTGTGAAGTCAACTTACCTTATAGTGATGCCCATGAAATTCTGTCTCCTTATTTAGTGTTTAGTAATTCTAAACTTTCAAACTTAGATAGTAAACCTATATTGAATACATAAAGGTAATTATAAACTATAGCTGCACAAAAACCATTTCACTTGTCACTAATAAGAACAATCATTTGGGTTAATTTTATGAGCTTTTCTGTTTTGGTTATGTTATTATACTTTGATACACTGTCAGCTTAGCCAAGTATTTTTTTTTTTATCTTAAAGCAATCAGCTATTTCTATACTCAATAAAATTAATGAACCTGCTCTTTACTTGAAGCATAGTTTCTTCTTGTTTCCTCAAATACTTCAGAAGGAGTCACTCAGATGTATCTGATGTAACCTTTATCATGTCAGTAATCTGCATCTTCCTTTTGAAATGAGAACACTGGGAGGGAATCCAAAAAGCTCTGTTGGGTATTTATTTTAAAATATAAATAACATCATTAAATAATTAGTTCAAAATAGCGATTATATTAGTAGAATAGACAGAGATATTTCACTCTCAAAAATTTAATGATTCTATCCTTTGCCAAAATTCTTTTCAATTGAAGCTAATGGGACTTTAAACGTCACATGAAAATCTATCTACTCACTGGTGATGAGCTTCTTGCAGGCCGCAGACTATGGGAGAACTAGTTTCTCTTAAGGAAGTGCAGGTTGTTCCCATCACAACAGAAATGCAAAAAGTCACTGAGAAGAGCTATAAGCATGACTGAACCAACTAACTAGTAATGCTAAACTTTTAGCGTAAACGCCAATCCTCTCTGACTTCAGACCTAGACAAAGTTAGAAAGGAGGGAAATATACAGAAAGTCTCTTTAGACATGAGACGGTTGCTTTTCCCTTGTTAAGTCAGAAGCCCCACTCCTGAGTTTGCTGTTTACTGCATTGCTACCGGAGGTCAGTGTAATTGCATTTCCTCCTCTCACCAGCACCTTAAGCTGACTAGTAAACAGGTGCAGGTTTTGTGTAGCCCTGAGTGTGATCATAGTTTCCCTGTGGAATATCTTAGAAACTTTTCAATATAAATACCTAAAATACTTTATTTATATTAGATATATTTATAAGACATTGAAGTAGAAATCATTTTTTGTACAGCTTGTGGACTATAATAATGTTTTATCATTCATCGTTTTCATTTTGTCAAAAAGAAAACTTGAAAGACTATGTATGAAACTGTCACTTAGTCTCCAAAAGACTGTCATTTCTAATAGAAATCAATTTTGCTTTGTAGATTCAAATACTGTGAGTTGATTTTTTTAACACAAGACCCAGTAGGAAAACAAAAGTTAGAAATATTATGAAATAATATGGAGTATATGAAATTTTGTCACTTTGTCATGAATGTGAGAATGTTTTCAGAATCATGACAGCCCAAGGATATAGTGTTAGAAGAGTTAGTATTTTCTTTGGTCTTTTAATAAGTTCAAATTTATCTTCAAGTGTCTATTCAATATTGCATTTCATTTTACAATGGGAACTCTCACCAGATGAAAGGTGAAGATGAGACTGCAATCCTTTGTATAGATTATGTTAGTTATATTGCCTTGCAAATTATGTTTTCATGAATTCAGCATTACATCTACTTGAGAAATAGCTTAAACTATAGACTTTCTTATTTCCAATCACTAAACATTATAGGAGTGTGGTACTGTATATTGTATTTCCTTAATAATGTTTCTTGATGATGTTTTTAAAAAGCTAGCCATAATGCAAATTTTGCAGTGTAAATATTTTCTGACTTACCATGAAATTGGACTATGTTATTTGTGTAATAAGAGTAGGTCATGCAGCACATGTAAATGTATGCATTTGATTTTGCTTGCTTAGGATATCATTACAAAAAGTTATTTTTAATGTTAAGGCAGTATTTATGCATGCTATATAGATAGAGCAGAGAATTGTGACAAGGATTCTAGAAAAGAGTATTTTTCTTGACAGATAATATATTGAGAGAAGAGTTTTATGTTTTTTTTTTCTTTTCAATGACATGAAAATTTGTTCTATGTTCTTTTTAGGAGGTTGAGAAAAACAATGCAAAAATCTAGACACTTATTTAAAGCATCATCACTTCATTTATTTATTTTTTTTAAGTTTTTTTGCCAGAGGACACGTACACTCACTAGAAAGAGATGGTGGGAGGGAAAATGAGAAATCACCTTCAAAAGGTGGGTAGCTATACATGAATCCAGTGTGGGTTTCCAGCCACCAGGTCCAGAACCCAAACCACATGGTCATGGGGGAGTCCAGAGCCTTAACAACAATGCCACCTGCTGGCTGTAAAAGCATTCTGTTTTTATGAAGCTACCCTGAAAAATTATTTGGAATACATTCAGAGTCAAAATTACCAATTTATTCCAAGTATTTACAATAAATCCATAAATATTTTCTTGGAAAACTTCAGTTTAAGGACTGTCTTTCAAGGCTATCAAGTGGCATAGTGGTTAAGGCACTGGATTTTCACATGGTCAACCGTGGTTTGAGTCCTGGACCTGGCAGCCTGAAAATTACATCAGGCACCTGTGTGCATGCATGCCCAGAATCCTGAGGGGGAAAATGGAGAAAATGTTGTAGTATAGCCATCCCTCCTTGGGGGTGATTTGTCACTTTCCCTCCCACCATTTCTCTGTCTCTCCAATGAGCACACATGCACTATGGAAAAATATCTCTCAAAAAAAAAAAAATGACTATCTTTCTGCATGCACACAGAACTAATACACTCATCAATATTTTCACACTGCTAATCAGGTGGCAGTTTTAAACATGTGGTACAATTTATCAAACCATCTGCAATCAAATTATGTGTATTATAATAACAAAAGCAGTGGTCATTTACAATAAATTATTTTTTTAACAAATGCACTTTATTCTCTATGTTTTTCTAACCAGAGTTAACGCTAAGAAGGGTGCATTAAATAAAAGATTACTAATGCTTTCAAACACATAAATGCAAAGAACATAATTATTTGAATCCTGAGTTCATGACATGTCTATCAGCTACAATGCTCTAACACAGGTATTGTTAAAAGTTCTATTAATATATAGATAAATTATTCCAATTTTTCAAAATAGTAATTTCTAAATATCACACAGAAGATTATCATGTGCATCACAATGTGTTCTAGTCTGCGGCTACAGGGTTACACTATAATTTGGTAGTCATTAGTCACAAAACAAGGCTAATCACAGTATTGGTAGAGAGCCTATTTGCCTAGCAGAGTTGTTAACAAAGGAACGAAAATTGCCTGCAGAAAGTGTTATTTGCTATGCATCTTATCTATGCTAACATTTGTTTATATATGAATAAAAAGAAGACTGGAAATACATAGCTTAGTTAAATATGCATAAGGGTACTTCAAAAAGTTTGCGGAAAAATGGAGCTAATGTACAATTTTATTTGAAACAAAATTTTTATTGGTTAAAATATCTTTTACATTTAATATTATCTACTATCTATTTTTTAGTTATTATAATTTATTCTTATCCATGTACCAGACATAAAAATAGAAACACTACTTTGTAAATTGTTGTCACTTTTTCTGCATTCAGACAGAAATGGAATAGAAACTGAATTATATCTCTCTACATATATTTGAAAAACACTTTATTTTTAATTTTTTTTTCCTTGTAGAGTTTTTTTATAGGGTAAGTGTACTCACCAGAGAGACAGAGAGAGACAAAGAGACTGAAAGCTAGAAATCACCCCCCATGGCTATGTCACAATCCCTTCACCTCCATTCTCCTCGGAATTTTGGGAATGCACACACATGCATGCACAAGAAAGGAAACATAGCCAGAAATATATTCAATATCTTCACTTATATAATGTCAAAGCTTCTGGTAACTATCATACATTATGCTCATTATTCAGACCTAGATCTATTCTGTTGCCTTTTCTGCATCTTATATATGAATGTCTTATTTTTTTATTTATTTAGGGTACATCTAACAGTAATTTGCTTAGTAGAGAGGCTAAATAAATTTATTTAATTAAGGTTAAAATTAGTGTTAGAAATAATTCTTTTAAAACATGCTAGCATCACATATTAAGTTATTCATGAATAAACATTTGGATACAGAGATGGTTGCAGGTGTTTTTATTAATGTGCAATAAACGTCGGTGGATAAGTGCTAAATTTACTACTCATTAATTTTCTACATCTATACAACACATTTTGCATTTACTAAAAATAAAACAAGATCTATTACTTAATCTTCTCTTAGAATTTTGGGCACACACATACATGCATCCAGCATGAGTTTTAAGCTATCGGGTCCAGGACTCAAACTGTAATCGACTAGGTGGGAGTCCAGCGATGTAACCATTATGTAATTGCTGGTTCCAATTCTACTGAATTTTAAAGGGCTTTAAACTACTTGAAACATCTTAAATTAAATATATAAATACTTAAGATAGGCTTGTTATGACCTAATTTGTTAAAGTTTTTTTTTTTTATTTCCTTCACCAGACATATTTAGAACCAACATAGGCAACTATTTTTTATTTACAAATAGCTTTTGTAATAGAAAATGAACTAAAAAAAACTGCTCTCTAGAGCACTTCCTTTATACCGTGGAGTAAAAGGACAATTAATAGTGAGTAAAAAAATAATATTCATCCTGTTACTTTTGTAAGCCATGCATTTTAATCACACTTATTTGTCAATGTAGTTCATTCTTATCAATGTAGGTATAATAATATAGGCATCAAACTTCTAAATGTAACAACTGGTACTATATTATTCTTTTAAAAAGCATTGTTAATAGCAATTACACATTATTTACAGATTTTGGCTGACCTGGAAAATCATGCATTATTTAAGAATGATCTGGAATGTCAAAAGCTGATTCTGGAAGCAATGAAGTATCATCTATTGCCAGAAAGAAGAACTTTAATGCAAAGTCCAAGAACTAAACCCAGAAAATCTACTGTGGGAACACTGTATGCTGTAGGAGGAATGGATAACAACAAAGGTATATAATTCTACATGTTTATTAATGCATGCCATGTTTCATATCATGGCACACAATTCTGATACTATGAGCTGTATAATACCAAGAAAACACAGACAAACATAGCCTTCATAATCATTTCTGGTTAAGGGAAAAATGAAAAGATCATCTCTTTAGTTGTTTCTACTTCTTATTCATTTCATATTTTATTTATTTTTTTGGAGAGAGAGGGAGAGAGAGAGAGTTTTGCTATAGGGCACATGCAATCACTGGAAAGAGAGCAAGACAGAAAGACAGAAAGCAAGAAATCACCCACCTGGTGTGATAGCCAAGCTGCAGTCCCTTCTCCTCCATTCTCCTCTTGGAATTTTGGGCATGCATGTACATGCACCCAGTGTAAGTTTCAAAATGCCAGGTCCAGGAGTCGAACCATGGTCCCCTACATGGGAGTATAGCAATGTAACCATTATGTGATCTGTTGCTATCATCATCTATACAAGACTTCATGTGAAATGAAAAGAGGATTTGAAGTACTTACTTAGAAAACTCAAGCCAATAATTTGCTCCATATATTGAGAACTATATTTCACTTCTTAGAAATGTAATATGCCAGGTACATGCCTGCTGAGATTACTATTGTGGAAAGATTCCCTGCCTTTAGGAGCTGAAAATCCCACAAACAAGATAAATAAATAGAAAATTATAAATGAGCATCAGAATTTTGGAAGTTATGTGGGCAGTCATTGACATCAAGCTTTTGGAGACCTGGATACTACAAAAAGAGAACAGGAGAAATGAGAATTCACTCTCCCCTAAGGTTTCTGGAACATTCACCTGTTCTTCTAAGCTTCTGAGGGCTCCATTGTCCAGGTTTTCAAACTCTGGGACTTACAGTGGACCCTGAGTTCTCAGGTCTTTCTTAGGTTGAGGGTGCAGTCTTAGACTGAGGGAGACAGCACTGGTTCTCCCACTGGCTATCAGGCCTGGGACTGAATTATACAACCAGCTTTCCTGGTTCTCCATCTTGCGTGTAATGAGACTTCTCTGCCTCCATAATTGTGAGAGCCAGTTCACACAATAAACCTTCCATATGTCTCTATATTGTATATTCTATTTCCTTAATTGCCCGAGGGTGTGTGTGCTCACCAGAAAGGGACACAGAGAGACACAAAGAGAGAGAGAGGGAGAGAGAAAAAGCAGACCCCAACCAGGCATGGTTATGCTATAATTCCTTCTCTATTTTCCTATTTTGTCAGGATTTTGAGCATATATGCACACATGTCCAGCAGGTTTCTCAAGCCATCAAGGTCAGGTTTGGAATCACTGTCAGCCATGTGGGATCTGGCTTCCTCAACTACTAGGCCACAGGCTTCCCTGTTATGCTATTGGTTCTATTTCTCTGAAGAACCCGACTTATACAGTGATTTACCCTAAATGTGGACACTAATTCAAAATACATTTTAACATTTTTATGTACAAATTTGTTATAATAATTTTACCATAGAAAGATAATACCCATTTTCTCTCATTCTTTGTTTTCTATTTTCCTCTCTTCCAAATATATTCTGTGGATATCATTTTGCTAGACTCTGTGATTTCATTTTAAATTTGTTTCCTACTAGAGGAAGGAATGACATAGATTCTTAGGCTCTTATAACACTATGACCTAAGAACTACAGGCAAACCTGTACCTCAGAGGTATTGTGGGTTTAATTCCAGACCACTGCAATAAAGCAAAGCAAAGCAGATTTAGCTAATTGTTAAAAACCTGAGGATGTTGGACCAACCAGCAGTTAGCATAATGGCAATCTTGCTGGACTCTCATGTAGTTAACCTTGGTTCAAGTCCCAGACCCGGTGGCTTAAACTCACGCCGGACATGTGTGCGTTCGTGCCCCAAGATCCCGAGAGGAGAACGGAGGAGAAGGAATTGCTGCATGGCCATCCTCCCTGGGGGGTGATTTTTCGCTTTCTGTCTCTCTGTCTCTCTCTGTCTTTCAGGCGAGCACACTCACCCTATAGCAAAAAATCTCTCAAAAAATAAAAAAATAAATAAATAAATAAAACCCTGAGGCTGTGAGGAACGATAGATGAGTACTGGCTTCAACTTAAAGTCACAGTCGTATTGGCTCCTAACAAGAAAGTCAGCCTGTCCATTGAGGTTCTGAAGCCAGCCACTGACTTCTCTAGCTCTGAAAGTCTTAGATGGTGTCTGCTTCAATAGAAGCTTGTTTTATCTACATTTCAGTTTCATGTAGCAACCTTCAATCAAGAATCAGCAAAATCTTCAAGTTAACTTTCTATAGCTTCTACATCAGCACTTTCTAGTTCACCTTGCACCTTTTTTTAAAGACTTATCTATCAATCATCTATCTAACATCTATCTATCATCTACTTATCTATCATCTATCTATCTATCATCTATCTATCTATCTATCTATCTATCTATCTATCATCTATCTATCTATCTATCTATCTATCTATCTATCTATCTATCTCTATATCTCTATCTATCTATCTGTCTATCTATCTATCATTTGTTGTAATTTTTAGGTCAATAGGTCTAGGACTTGAACTGTAGTCAGTCATGTGAGAATATAGCCCCTTAGTCACCACACCACTGGCTGGCCCCTTATCTTCCAATTTTGTTATGGTTCTATCCTAAACCTTCACTCTGCGTGCTTTAAACTTTTCTTCAGCAGCTTTCCAGCTTTTCTCAGCCTTTTATGGAACTGAAATGCCTTAAGACTGTGCTCTGGATTAGGCTTTGATATTAGAGAATTCTGCAGCAGGACCAACAGATGGCGTAATGGTCACGTCACTGGACTCCCATGTGGTTGACTGTGGTTCAAGTCCTGGAATTGGTATTTTAAAATTCATGCTGGACACATGGGTGTGCATGCCCACAATCCTGAGAGGAGAATGGAGAAGGGATTGTGGTGTGACCATCCCCCCTGTGGATTATTTCTCACTTTCTTTCTCTCTGTCTCTCTGGTGAGCAAATGCTATGTACAGCAAAAACATCTCTCAAAAAAAAAAAAAAAAAAAAGAGGAATGTTGTTTGGTCTTCTATCTACTCCACTAAAACTTCCTCCATATCAGTCAGAATTTTTTGCTTTCTTGTCCAGTGTGCTCCCTCGAGTAGAATTTTTAATTTACTTCAAAAACTTTTCCTTTGGAATGGAGGAGAAGGGATTGCGGCATGACCATCCCCCCTGGGGGGTGATTTCTCTCTTTCTGTCTCTATGTCTCTCTCTGTCTGTCTGGCGAGCGCATGCACCCTACAGTGAAAATCTCTCCAGAAAAAAAAAAAAAAACTTTTCCTTTGAAGTCACAACTTGTCTGGAAGCCTAACTTTAAGTCTATCTGAAGTCTAGGTTTTTTTTTTTTTTAATTAACTAGTCAATTTTATTTTTATTGTTGTTATTTTATACACTTAATTGCTATACAGCATTTAGTTGTAGAGAGAATTTACCCAATATGAAATATACCTCAGAACAGTCGAGTTGAGAATACTATACATGCTATTATCAATAGATAATAAACCATTTCTGTGTCCCACAAATGTCTTACTTCTCTATTTTTCTCCCTAATCTCCTTCCCTATATACTTTCTCTCTCCCACCCTCCTTCCACACTATCTTCAGTGTCTATGACTATTTTCAATGTTTTTATGCCCTCCAATCTTTCAATGTCTACCATAGAGCAGAGGTAGTTGGTATATGTTAAGTGGAGATATACAATGTCTCTCTCTGAAGCCTAGTTTTCAATATCCCTTTTTTTTTTGGAGAGATTTTCACTGTAGGGTGCGTGCGCTCGCCAGACAGACAGAGAGAGACATAGAGACAGAAAGCGAGAAATCACCCCCCAGGGGGGATGGTCACGCTGCAATCCCTTCTCCTCCACTCTCCTCTCGGGATCTTGGGCACGCACGCACACGCGCCCGGCGTGAGTTTTAAGCCACCGGGTCCGGGACACAAACCGCGGTCAACTACGTGGGAGTCCAGCAACATAGCCATTACGCTAACTGCTGGTTCCCAGCATCCCTTTTTCATCTAACTTGGTTTTTTATTAAAGTGAAGGACTTTCAAATCTTCCTTTTATTAAAACATTAAGAGGTATTACAGTGTTATTAAATGACCTATTACTTGTTATGTCTCCCTCAGAAAATAGGGAGGCCAGAGGAGAGGAAAAGAGGTAGGGAAATGGCCGGTTGACAGAGCAATCAGAACATGTTCAACGCTTACAGATTAAGTTTGCCATCTGATATTGGTACAGTTTGTGGCACCTCTCAACATTTGCAATAGCAACATCAAAATCACTCACTGCAGGTCACTATTGCAGATACAATAATAATGGAAAACCTTGAAATATTTTGAGAATTACCAAACTGTGATACAGTGAAACTAAGTGAGTGAAACTAAGTGAGCATGTGCTGCTGGAAAATGCTAATAGACTTGCTTCTGCACACACCTTCAAAGTATAAAACTGCAGTATCTGCAAAGCTTGATAAAGTGAAACGCAATAAACGGGTTGTGCTTGTATTGAAGTAAAGTAGCATTACTCCTAGTAATAAGCTATGATTTTGTTTAATGAAAATGAATTGCAGTCCTTGTCATTCACTCACTGATTAATTCATTCATTCATTCAAAATTGAATTGTCTAGCACTTACTTTGTGCTATGCTTTCATTCTTAGAACCCTAATATATTTATTTAATTCAAAACCAGTAAGATTGTAATTGTCCAATAAAATCTCAGCAAAGATGGGGTAAATAAAGTAATTATGAGTTTAAAATATATCAAATTTGTTATCTCTTAGAAATAGCCATCTATTCTCTACCCACCTTCCATTTCATTCTCTGTGCCCATTGCTCACTCCTTCTTAAATATATGCTATTATTTAAGAGAATGTTTCAGAAGTATTCGAAGATAAGAGATAAGTGTTCAAAACTCTCCTTTATAAAATAGTGGAATATAAAATTTCTAGCCAGATAAAAATCTGACCAGAAATAGTAAGAAATTACACTAAGATGCTGAAGAAAATATGTTCAAACCAAGGAAGCAATGCTGTTAGCTGTATCCAGGTTATGGGAGTAAAAAATACAAAATAACATGTACCACATAATTAGCCATCTCTTAGACCAGAAACATACAAACTTTGTTGTAATGTTGCCATAGGCTGACTTTACTTCTTAAAGTAAATATTTCATTTCCAGTGACTTTCAATAAATGCTTTCATCCAACTCTCAGGTTTCAGAAATCTATTTTTATAAGTGTTTATCAAATCATAAGGTCAAATGAGTCTCATTTCTTTTTAAAGAACATTATAGTCCACAGGAAAAAAAAATATAAGATGAATTCCATTTGTAAATCTGCCTGGAATATTATTTTATTTTTTCTAAAAAACAAACAAGGTTTAAATATGGCCAGCTTGTGACTAGTATTCAACATTATATATTAATAATAAACTAATATTAGTAAAACAGTAAGTGTACCAGTAAAAAAAAATTACTACTGTGAATTTTTGACTTGTTTAATATCTTATTTCATTGATTTTTCAAGAATATTTAACACTGTGATACAATCCTCTGTGAAGTGTTTTCATTTGACTCAAACACTTGTTTAATTGCAAATATATTCAGGCAAGAATTTAGCTTTATAAAATTTATTGTTTTCTAACTCTACTGAACATTAGTTGATTGTTTTAATAATGCTCGCTAGCATAGTAAGTAGTAAAACTGGGCAGTCTTAAATAAATCACTGTAGCATAAAAGAATATGTGAATATGGAGTCTATTGAGTTAAATTCTTTGCCAGACTTTGAATTTTTCTAATTATATACAGTGATCTTCCTGAATCAAAGAAATTATTTAAAAATTGAACTTGTTTAGAGATCTCAAATTGCTTTCATTTTACAATTGAATAGCACCTGCAGTTTATTTTTTGTTACATTTATGCAGTAAGATAGAGACTTAATACTGTGTGAGAATACAGAAGGGGTTTAAAAAATATTCCTTATTAAGTCAGGAACAGCAACAGAAAGAACAAACTATTTGAAAGAAACTTCAGGGAGCCTTATTATATCCTTAGTAGTACTAGAATAGTATGTTAGATATATTTCATAAACTCAGATAAAAATCTAACAATTCAAAACCTCAGAGAAACCGTTCTTCCCAGTAAAGCAGGAATTTATATAAGCTCAATTTTTCAAGGGATTTAAAGAGCGACTCAGACATTTTCAAGGTAATTCCTTTTAGTTGTATCATGATTTTACTGCTTGGAGTTTTTCCCACTCGTTATTAACTTTTGTTATCTGTAAAGAGGCATTAAGATTTTTATCTTAAATTTGTTTTCTCTTTTCTTGAAAGGTAATTAGACAAAGAGAATGCAAGTGAAATAAAATTTAAAAAGAGAGAAAAATCAAAATTAAAAATACATATTATGCTAAACATTTATAATTTACTTTGTGTGCCTAATTTGAAGAGCTATACAATATACACTGTTGTATTTTGGAATTATTTACATATTTTATTGTGTCTTATAAATGACTATGTGAACATTTAATGGAGTTTCTTTTTAGTTCCTTAATTACCGGGATTCAGATGATATGTTATGAGGTGGGTAAACTATGGGGGTGACAAAACCTCACAGATGTTCTGCAAATTTTATGAAAATTGAAAGCATTGTTCTTTCCTGCCTTCTTTTATTCACACATACATGCATTCAGTATTAATGTACCTCTTTTGCACATCTATTTTGTGCCAGGTTCTAGTTTGAAAATTGGTTTACATAGGGCCAGCAGATGGCGAAGTGGTTAAGGGACTGGACTTCCACACGGCTGACTGTAGTTTGAGTCCTGGATGATGGCTCAATTTCTCACTTTCCTTTTCTGTCTCTTTCTTTCTCTGTCTGCCTCTCTGGTGAATGCATGTGCACTGTAGCAAACAAAGTAAGAATAATAACAAATAAAATTAAATTACAAAAAGTATTGATATACAGTGTTGAGCATCTTGAATATGACCCCTCTCTCTTAGAGCTGCCAACTTTATCTGGGTAAACAAATAGTAAACAAAATACTTATGAATAAAATGAATGGTGCAAGAAAGCAATTACAAATGGTTTGACTATAAAGCAGGGATACCACACCTACTGTACCTAGAAAAGCACAGAAGTACAGAAAAAGTGTTATCTGTTCCATTTTTTCCAGTTGTAAACTAAAAAACATGTTAGTTATTACTTAAGCAAATTATTGGAGGAGGGTGAGGGAAGTAACTAAAACACAATGAGTGCATCAACTGTGAAGGTTTACTGTTGGAAGAGTGTGACATCCTCAATGAATGGAGAGAAATCTATTGTAGTTGGGTACATCTAGGGAGGAAAAGAAAGCAGGGACAGTCCTTTGACAGAGACATAGTTCAAGGATGTACAAACACAAGAGATGGGTGTGAATGTCAAAAGTGGTGTGTGTGGAAGAGGGAGGCCTGGGGAAGGACATTTGGAGGAGGGATACGGAGGCAGAGCATTGACAGGACAGGGAGGAATGGTGTTATCTGAAGATATTTTGAACAACTGGACTGGTGAGAAATGTCCACATATTGAAATGTTCACTTTGTAAGCTAAATAATGTGATTGAATGTATAAGTAATAATAATAATAATAATAATAAAGAGAGCAGGGACATACAGGTAAAACACAAGCAGACTAGGGAAAG